>NC_079147.1:66183900-66272171 GCF_945859685.1 Eupeodes corollae
ACATGCTGTCGTCTAGAAAGGACATACAACACCGACGTTTTGGTCAAAACGTCACAATCGACAGACGTAACTTTGAGGTAGTCAAGGACTTTGTCTACCTAGGCTCCGCTGTAAACGCAGAAAACAACACCAGCGCTGAGATCAAACGCAGAATAACTCTTGCTAACCGCTGTTTCTTTGGACTAAGAAAGCAATTGAGTGGTAAAGTCCTCTCTCAAGAGACCAAAGTGTTGCTATATAAGACCCTTATCATCCATGTCCTGCTATACGGTGCAGAAGCATGGACCATGAGAAAAGCGGATGAAAGCACCTTGGGTCGCTTCGAGAGAAAAGTTCTTCGTGTGGTCTACGGTGCCGTATGCATCGAAGGGGAGTGGAGGAGAAGATGGAACGACGAACTGTACGGGCTGTACAGCGACGTAGACTTAGCCAGAAGAGTAAAAGTCCAACGACTAAGATGGCTCGGTCACGTAGAGCGCATGGAAACCAATGCTCCGGCCCGGAAAGTCTTCGAATCCGCACCCACAGGACAGCGCAGTAGAGGAAGACCGCGAAACAGGTGGCGCGCACAAGTGGAAGGTGATCTCACCCAACTTGGAGCGCGAAACTGGGACATATAGCTAGGGACCGAGCTAGATGGAGAAGTTTGTTGGGTGAGGCCCTAGTTCACACAGGACTATAGCGCCACCTTAAGTAATTAAGTAAGTAGGTACAACTTACCCCTACTTATGTTACAACTAGCCTCCATGTGGGGGTAAGTTGAAACAACACGTTATTTTTTTTCAATGTAATATCTTCACATCTTTCGAGCATACTTTAAATTTTTTTGTGGATCTTGTAGCTGAAACATGGTTTTTAAATTTAAAAAAGTTTTGGCTGACTTATTTTCAAAATGTTAGGAGCTAAATAGGTTTTCGTAAAAACTGTTATTTTAAGCCCCACTCTCCCCTACGTTCCAAGGATTTATTTTATCTTCATATAGAGTTTCTTTGTTCGGTAATATTTAAAGTCTATGTTTTCCTAAAAAAAACTACTCTATTCTGATTCTACTCGTATCCCATTTGTATTCAAATGAAATAATGAATATACACTTCAACATCAAAATTTGAAGCCATTACTAAAACTTAAATGGAGGAAAGAAAGCTTGAAAAGGTATGAAAATAATCTGGAATCTATCGAGTTATTTTCAAAGGATATAATTCCGTCTATCAGAAATTATTCACAAACTCAAAAATAAATGGTTTGATAAGGAATGTATAAATGACCGAAACAAATCATTTACACTTCTACAAGAACTTCGAAAATGTTACACCGATAGAGTAAGAAGATTGTAATTGAGTAGCAGAACTTGAAAATATTCATGCTTAGTCAGGTGAAAAATGCAAAAGACTTTTTTAAAGTCAGCCAAAGATATAAATGGATGCAATTGTGTAATGAATACAAATGTGTCCGCAGGGCAACTATCACACCATTTTCAAAACCTTCTGTTCAATAAGACTTATATATTCTTTTCCTTCCTGGTTATTGAAGAAGCTTTGTATTTCAAATAGACACTAATGAAATAATTATCGTCCTTTACCAAGCCAGACATGGAAAAGCACCAGGTTAAGACGGAATTCCGTACAAGTATTTCAAACATGCAATACCGAGTTTTATTATTAAGCTAAAAAACTTTTAAACAACCGGCATCATCCAATCTCCGTTTAAGACATCATTGTTACGATATTCTATTGCATTGATTTAATTAGTCTGTAGGAGCATCGTTTTCTAAGTCATCTAATCAGATAAACTCAGAAAAAATAGAATAAACTAATCTTTACAATAAAATAAACATCGGCTAATTTTTCTTAAAAATAACTTTATTTTGTTTAAACAAAGTATGAAGGCTCTTGTGAGAAGACCCTATGGTTATATTTTATTTTTTCACTCTACAGTAACTGAAAAATTATATAAACATTTCATATAAAATAAGATCCTTCCTCTAATGACTGATACCTCATTAAGACTTACAAAGTTAAGTTTATGTAGCTTTCATCAAGCAAAAAATCCCCTGAAGAGAAGTCATTATAATGCCACTATTAGAAAAATATTCTGCGTCCTTATTTTCCACTACCAGGAGTTTCTAGTTTTGAATACAAAATGAATATCAAAATATATATGCATATGTTTATGTTGAAAATTTTAACACTTTGTTGACGATTCGAACGTTAAATTCTCAAATCATTGTGTTATACGAGTAGCAGAACGCTGGAAATTTAAAACGATGTGCAATTCATGGAAGAAATAAATTTGAAGAAGGAGTATAATAAAGTGGGGTTTTCTGCCAACACTTATGATGAAGAAATATATTTGCAGTACTTGTGTAAACATATAGAAAAACATTCAGGTAAAATCGATAAATGTAGTTTCGAAAGAGCTTGAAATGAGCAATTCAACAAGTTTACTAACAAAATCGCAACCAATTTTTGCTGTTATAATTAAAGTTATTTGGATTCGTTTAATTTAAAATTGAATTTAATCTGAATTGGTTTTTTATTTCGCTGGATAATAATTGGATTGAGATAAAAATAGATTAAAGGTACATACAATTTTATTTGAAAAGAACATCCAAAAAAGAAAGAATTTTATTAATTCAAAAACCTGGACAACAAAATTAAGCTTGTTGTCTGATGTAATAATCAATTTTTTTTGTTTTTTTCTTTGTCCTTTATTTAAATTTGAACACGCAATTTCCCTTAATTATGTCAAGCTTTAAAAATACAAAGATGTATTCGAGGAGTTAATCCATTAGGTTTATCTTCTTTATTCTCAATATACGCTGAGTTACAAAAAAATGGTGCACCTTGAAATATCAAATATTTAAAGAAGGATTTTTTTAAATTCAGTATTGTTTATTAGCATTTAATATTATTAATTTATGTACAAAATAAACAAATGGGAAGAATTTGTATATAAAACGTAAAATAAATGAGTTTTTTTTCACTAAACAGTGGGTTATGTCTTCTTTAACATTTATTAAAGCTTAAATTTTTCTCGGCATACCTTGGATAAGGTTTCTTACGATCGCGTCATCCGAATTAACCCACTCTTCAATCTGACAAGATCTCAGCCAACTTAATGTCTCGGAAAGATCAGGGCGCTTCCTTATAATTTTTTCCAGCAGATCCCAAATATGTTCGATGGGATTCATATTCGGGATCTTGGCAGGCTAAGCTATCACATCGATTTCTACGTCTTCCAAGTAGTCTGTAATGCATCCTGACAAAATAAGGCCTCACATTGTCTTGATTCATCAAGAAATGTTTGCCAATAAATGACGCGAAAGCAACTAAATATTCTTCCAAAATGATGTTTATATAATAATTGGAATTCACCGTTCATTCCACTATGCACATCCGTGCACGGACATTCCTGCCCACACCTTGACGTAACCTCCCCAGTTTCCCGCTGGGCAACTATTGTCGAATTGTATCTCCCACCTGATATTCTCCACACTTTTTTACCTCCATCTGGTGAGCGTAGACAAAGCCTGGACTTATCTGGGAAAAAAAGTATACCCTAGTCGACCCCGGTTTATCTTATTTAGGGCGAGCAAATTGCATTCACTCGTGCTCTATCATTAATCTTGCTATACGACCGTATCACTCTAAATTAAACGCCACCCCACCGTTTAGGCATTCAAAACGATCTTTCGCACTGATTAAAGTCTGTAAGACGCTTCAACCGATGTTTAGTGACGATCTTGAAGGCTTTGAGGCACCTTATATCAAAAAAAAAGCAGTGTATTATGAAAACAATAGCAACACATCATAAAGTATAACAAGTATTATAAATTTAATGTTTAGTACTTTATAATATATTTTTGTTTCGGGTTTTTATTTTATTTATCTAAAATGAATTGAGTTGGTTTCAGTAAATATTTCTTTTGTTACCAGGATTCTTGAGTCCAAAAATGTATTATTACCAACAAAAAAAAATTAATCGATTTTTTTCGTTAGAAATAAATAAAAAAATAAGTAAAAAAAACACTATTTTGTGCAGAACCAAATAATTTTGAAGTAAATATTCGAATGTGTTCTTCAGATATTCGAGTCGAAAATCTTTTTTTATCAGCAGAAAACTGTCACATTAAAAAACGAGGATCCAAACATTTCTAAGAAAATGACAGTAAGTTAAAATAAACAAAGCAAATACGCTTAAATAACAATTGGAATTCTCAACTGTTGACTGGACCATTCCATCCATTGCTCTTATAAGAATGTCATGTGGGTTTAGCAAATAGTTTAGAAATAGTAAGATATTAAAATTAGCTAAATCACCAATTTATATGGAAACATTTTTTTAAATAATTAACTTCCCATAGGAAGTTATTGTAATGGGTCCGATTTGTCAAATTGAAAATTTTGACATTTCTCGACGTTTCAAGGACCCTAGAGTCGAAATAAAAGATTTTTAGAAAGATGTCTTTATGTGCGTGTGTACATACGTTCGTACGTCCGTACGTTCGCGACGTTTTTTTCGTCCTCCATAGCTCAAGAACCAGAAGAGATATCAACTTCAAATAAATTTTGTTATACAGATAATAAGTCAGAAAGATGCAGAAAGGGCTCTCAAGAAAATTGCGTTGGTGGTTTTTTTTTACAATAGCAGTTTGAAAAAAAGGTGAAAATTTTGGTTAACCTTGAATATCTTACGAACCAAAAACGCTAGAGACTTGAATTAAATTTTATATAATATATTGTAACGTGATACCAAACAGGTATATTTTTTGAAAAAAATCAATATAACGGTTTTTTTATAAATCAATAAAACTAAAAAAAAATTTGTCACCTCCAAAATTTTACGACTGAAATATGATTTCATCTCCAAAACAAATTTTGTGCAACGAAGAATAATGTTTTTGACATCTGATAAAATTTTGAGAAAAATCTAATTGACAGTTTTTTCTTATAAAAAATAAAAATCTGAAAAAAACATTACTCAAAGTTCGTAAAAATTGAATATCTATACAAATATCTTTTCAAAAACTTGAAATTTAGGCTTTAAGCTTATTTTATCTTATAAGAAATATTGTTTTCAACATTTTGAAAAATGTTGAGAAAAATCGAATTGACAGTTTTTGTACAAAAAATAAAAACCTAAAAAAAATTAATAAAAGTTGGTAAAAATTGATTTTCGACTCAAATATCTTTTCAAAACTTTGAGATATTGGCTTTAATTTACTTTTATCTTTCAAAAAATCTTGTTGTCAACATTCAGTTAAAGTTTAAAAAAAATCGAATCGACAGTTTTTTTTTATAAAAACTTTAAAACCGAACAAAAAATTAACAAAAGTTGGTAAAAAATGATTTTCGACTCAAATATCTTTTAAAAACTTTGAGGTAATAGCTTCTTACTAATTTTTTCTTATAAGAAATATTGTTTTCAACATTAGGACAAATTTTGAGAAAAATCGAATTGACAGTTTTTTTCTAAAATATAAAAACCTAAAAATGTATAAAAATTGGTAAAAATTGATTTTCGACTCAAATATCTCTTCAAAAATTTTAAATATTGGCTTCAAACTAATTTTATCTTATAAGAAATGTTATTTTCAAAATTGGGTAAAATTTTTTAAAAAATTCGAATTGACAATTTTTTTACAAAAAATAAAACTCTAAAAAAAAAACAATACTAAATCTTGGTATAAATTCACTTTGGGCTCAAATAGCTTTTCAAAAATTAAAAATATTGGCTTCAAACTTATTTTATTTCACAGAAAATATTGTTTTCGGTATCCAGTAATTTTTATATAAAAATCCAACAGTCCGATTTTTCATAAAAAAATAAAATCTACAAAAAATGGTACGCAAATTTGGTAAAAATTGATACGAGTACATATAGACAAACTTTTAAGCAAGACAAATCGACAGACGGGATGGGAAGTTATCAGTGTGGGTCGCATCCCAGCCTCTTTTTTAAATTATTTTGATAATATTATAATTTTCGATTTTTAGATAAAACATAGTGTTAAGAAAATGAATAAAATTCGGAACCCGAATCTGCTTAAGACCTTTATTTTTAACTTCCCATAGGAATGGGTCCGATTTGTCATATTAAAAATTTTGACATTTCTCGACGTTTCAAGGTCCCTAGAGTCGAAATAAAAGATTTTAAGAAAGATGTTTTTTTTTTACCATGGCAGTTTAAAAAAAAGGTGAAAATTTTGGTTAACCCTAAAGATCTTACGAACCGAAAACGCTAGAGACTTGAATTAAATTTTATATAATAAACTGTAATGTAATCTCATAGAAATATATTTTTTGAAAAAAATCTATCTGACGGTTTTTTTTCTAAACCAAAAAATCTGAAAAAAAAAATTTGTCACCTCCTAAATTTAACGACTAACATATGATTTCATCTCCAAAACAATTTTGAGCAACGGAAAATAATGTTTTTAAAATCTGATAAAATTTTGAGAAAAATCGAACTGACAGATTTTTTATAAAAAATAAAAAATCTAAAAAAACATTACACAAAGTTCGTAAAAATTAAATATCGATTCAAATATCTTTTCAAAAACTTAAAATTTAGGCTTTAAGCTTATATTATCTTATAACAAATATTGTTTTCAACATTCAGTAAAATTTTGAGGAAAATAGAATTGACGGTTTGTTTTACAAAAAATAAAAACCTAAAAAAAAATGAATAAAAGTTGGTAAAAATTGATTTTCGAATCAAATATATTTTCAAAACTTTGAGATATTGGCTTTAGTTTACTTTTATCTGTTAAAAAATATTGTTGTAAATATTCAGTAAAATTTTGAACAAAATCGAATTGACAGTTTTTTTATACAAAATTAAAAACCGACAAAAAAATTAACAAAAGTTGGTAAAAATTGAATATGAATTCAAATATCTTTTCAAAAACTTGAAAGTTAGACTTCAAACTTATTTTATCTTATAAGAAATATTGTTTTAAGCATTCTGAAAGATGTTGAGAAAAATCGAATAGACAGTTTTTTTACAAAAAATAAAAACCTTAAAAAAATTTATAAAAGTTGGTAAAAATTGATTTTCGAGTCAAATATCTTTTCAAAAATTGTAGATATTGGCTTTGAACTGTTTTTATCTTTCAAAAAATATTGTTGTTAACATTTAGTAAAATTTTGAAAAAAATCGAATTGATAGTTTTTGTACAAAAAATTAAATACCTAAAAAAAAAATTAACAAAAGTTGGTAAAAATTGATTTTCGACTCAAATATCTTTTCAAAACTATACAATATTGGCTTCAAATTAATTTTATCTTATAGAAAATATTGTTTTCAACATTCGATAGAATTTTGAAAAAAATCGAATAGACAGTTTTTTTTACAAAAAATAAAACTCTTAAAAAAACAATACTAAAACTTGGTAAAAATGTACTTTCGACTCAAATAGCTTTTCAAAAATTTAAAAATATTGGCTTCAAACTTATTTTATTTTACAGAAAATATTGATATTCAGTGATTTCTATATATAAAAATCCAACAGTCCGTTTTTTCATAAAAAATAAAATCTACAAAAATAGTACGCAAATTTGGTAAAATTGATACTACTACATATAGACAAACTTTTAAGCAAGACAAATCGACAGACGGGATGGGAAGTTATCAGTGTGGGTCGCATCCCAGCCTCTTTTTAAGTTTAATCTCAATCGAACCAACAGTAAAGGCTGTTGGAGCGAAGACAGGCTGTCAGGAAGACGAATTCGCCGGACCCATTATTTCGATTTCGCTTTTATCGTTATGTCATTCTTGATTAAAATCTCGAGTTCGAAATTCCTTAAGAATTTAATGTTTGCCATTATATCGCAAGTAAGAAAATAATAGCAGCATAAAATAAGCTCATAAGTATTAACATACATCAAAGTTCGTAGATTTTATGAATTAAATTTGGGAAACGTGCGAAATGTCAAAAATTATTCTGATTTGAGAACTTTAAAGTTTAAACACTGTTGAAATGTCGATTCAATTTATATCGACACATAAATAAGATGACAATTTTTCAAAATATGAATCATATATGTAGGTATCGGCAAAATGTGAATTTTTAAAATAAACAAAATGTAAGTTGTAATAAGTTTGGAAAAATTGTATTTTAAATTCCGGTTATTTAATGACCATGAGAAGTTGGAAAATATTTCATATTTATTTTAATATTTAATAAGAACAATACTTTTGACCCATTGATTAGTGTGTTATACAGGGTTATCCATTTTGCGGTTTAAAAAGTAAACGTTAATAAAACACATGTGTACATATGTATGTACATACATATGTTAATATGTATAAAATATTTTTTGCACGATATTTCTTTTTTATTATAAGGCTTGAACGTTGAAATTATGTGCGGAATACTACATCATTTAAATGACCAACCCGCGAATCGTTGAAAGCATCGATTCTCTTAATTTTCAACTAATTTTTTGCGGTATCTCGGCAATAAATTGACAAATGTTGGTTTTGTAAGTGCTCAAGAGTTAAAGGTTCATCATTATCTGCATAAGCACGGTCTTTTGCAAAGTCCTACAAAAAAAGTCCAGCGGTTTCAAATCGCATGATCTTGGTGGCAAGTTGATATCGCCACGACAAAAATTACGCGATCAAGTCGTATTCTTTAATAGAAGGCGAAAAAGTCAACTGTCATATGACCATAACGCTCCGAATTGAGGGTGACAGTCGTTTTCGAAGAAGTAAGGTCCAACTACACCTCGATAAGGACGAAAGAGCGCTAACTTTTTTTTGATGTGATGGCCTCTTTTCAATTACTTGAGGATACTCAGAACCCTAAATATGATTTTTGATTATTAACATAACCACCAAGTAAGAAATGTGCTTCGTCGCCAAAGAATATTTTGTTCAAAAAATCGCCGTAAAATGCTTGTTGTTCAAACATACATTCGACGTATCTACGACGTTGTGAATGGTCAGTTAGCTTTAATTGTTGTGAGAGCTAAACTTTATTTGGATGTGGATTGTATGTCTAGATCCAAATGCAAAAAACATCATAATGTGTCGTAAGACAGTTTTTAAGCAGCACACACATAAAGGCGACCAAGGAACGACGAATGAATTACAAAATGTGAGTTTATATACGTTTGAAGACATATTTCCACACAAATTCTTAACAAAACGATAACAATTAGTTTCTATTTGATTTATGATGCATACTTTTTCTTTTCAATATCATATATTAATAAATTTAAGAAAACAAATTTATTCGTCGCGAAAAAATTGTAGTTGATACGAACTGTCAAACTTCCACATTATCCACACTCCCAACAAATAAAATATTCGCGCGTACTTAACCTAAAAAATAATTCTTGTTTTGGTTTCGGTGGTCAAAGTCAAACTTCATTCGAGACGAATTAAAAACTCTCATGTGAAAGAAATGTCAAAATCTACGAATATTCGTTCATTCGTTGGTCGTTGGTCGTGTTCATGTGAATAATGCTTTATTCCTGAGAATGACGAAGAATCGACAAATTCGGGTCATCGGCAACACCTTCACTTACAGCAGCGATATTTGTAAAATATCTAGTTTCTTTAAATTTCTTCACAATTTTGCCAAATGTTTGCGTAGTTGGACAATTTTGTAAACCCTAATCACCTCTTGAAGCACGATATGTGGCTGTGGCAGAATCACTATTTTTGTAGAAGGATTTAACAACTTGAATGCGTTGTGCGATAGTTAAGCAATTCTTTTTTGAAAATGTCAGACTTTGAAATGAAAAAATTGGTTAAAAAACTTAGTTTGACAGATGTTGAATTCCAGCCCTATACTTTTGAAGCCGCAAAATAGACAACCCATACGTTTTTATTTTATGCACAGGTAAACAAACTTAATTCTTTTTGTATCAGAAACGAAATAATGATATTTCAAAGGATTTTGTTGGTCTGTATTGAAATACCGCCTTATAATTTTTCAAATAGACTGAGCTGTGAAAATCACAACCTTATCATAATATTTCAAAATCTGTTTCTATTTTTCTTATGAATTAAAAGCACGTTTATATAAAAAAAAAATCAAGTATACCCCTAAGTGCACCTTTCGATTTTATATAGCCAGATACTTTATGAGTACATTTTTCGTTGCTTTTTTTAATATTTAGAGCTCCATAAAAATGTGTCTTTCTTTTTTGTGATTCAGTTTCATGACTTTTGAAATGGGGATTTGCATCATTTTCATTAATGATGGTGGCCTTTAAAACGTCCATCATAAAAACATTTCATTACTATATCACTCTATAAAATACTTTTATTCAGCTATAAAATGAGATAACTTCACACTTAACACTTAAGGAATTTAATCCTCATCAATTCCACAGAGTCCTTTAGATTTAAAGTTGATTGCACAATCTTAATATATATGGTTTCTTAATTGAGATGTAATAAAATATTGCTATCCTTATCGCATATGAGTTATCAGTTAAAATGTCAACCTTCTATCATTACTCAATTACACTCAATTATATCTATACATTTTATAAGCTTCGTTAAATTAAAATATTTTAGAACTCCATGCATCCCTTCAAATATGGTTTCTTGCTCCTACACGAGAGACAATGAATTTAGACAAAAAAAAAGGACGACATGTATTTTAAAATATATTCATGCCAAATGTATATTAATTTCAAGGACAGCGAAGAATCTTTAGGCATCATCCCACACTTCTTATTTTAAATATTTAAAATAACAAGGAGTTATAGGAGGAATTTTGAATCTCAACAAATGCGGGTAAGTTATCGTAAATCGTTAAGGATCAAATTCTTTAACAGAATTTCACAAACTGATTGGAAAAAAACCTCAATTTCCTTGTTTAAACTTATAACATTTTAAGTTAAATGGGTCTTATGAAGGTTATGAGATTGTTGAAACATATGGTTAAATAAAAAAGAATGTAACTTTTCATTTTGTTTGCATAAGGTTCTAATTGAAGAGACATTTTCAGTCAGGTTGAACTAAGTAAACACCCTATAGGGCTTCTACGACATATTCGACGCCCATAGCTGTAAGGAGCGATTATGCCGTCTTTTGCTTTAAATTAAACCAGTTCCTTCAAGTTGAAGTTCGTGTTTCAGGGTGACTTTCTGACCACATAAACAAAACCCAGTTGCAAAGCACCAACAAGCCTCGGATACGGACAGATTCTGACAATGAATCTTTATTAGACCACGTGCCGTGCAGCCGAAGAATTAGCGAAGGCCCTTGACTGCTGTAAAGCAGATAATATCAGGGTAAAAATAGGATGAAAAACTACGATATTTAATATTTACTATGGTATCGAGAAAACCAACAATGCTTATTTCGATGTGGCTTTGTTATTGGAGCTAGAATTAGGCAACAATACTTAAGTTATAGGTGCATAAATAAGCGCCCTTATGACCGTCAGCATGAAGGCACCTGCCCCCACAGAAGAAAACAATGACAACCCCAAGGATATGTTCTTCAACCTCTTGGACAAAAAATATGAGTAGTGTCCTAGCTATACGGTATTAAAATTGTCCTGGGCGTTTTTAATCACAATCTAGAAAGAGAAGACATCTTTGAAGGAATAATCGGGACAAACAGCCTGCAAGACAAAACTTCCAATAACGGATTTAGGCTCGTCGATTTTGTTGCCGAGCGAACCGTTATGGTAGTCAGTACGCATTTTCCACACCTCAACAACCACAATGGAACTTAGAGTTCTCCAGATCAATCTGCCGTCAACCAGATTGACCATATTGCAATCGACGCTAGGTTCCAGCATGGTGTCTGTTTGACCAATTGTTCCGTCTTTATTTATGCTGATGACATTTCTTTTGCATGAAAACTTGATAATACAGAATTATCGATATTTCAGTTTTGAAAGTTAATAAAATACATATAAAACATTTTTTCATTGACATTGTGTGTGAAATACTAATCATTTAAATGACCACCATGCGAATTACTGCAAGCATCGACTTTTTTGAGGTAATTTTCAACCATTTTTTGACACATATTAGGCGGTTTCTCAGCCAAAACTTGCAGAATGTTGCTTTTCAAGTGCTCACAAGTTAAAGGCTCATCTTCATAAGCTCGGTCTTTTGCGTAGCCTCACAAAAAAAAAGTTAAGCGGTGTCAAATCGCATAATCTTGGTGATAGCGCCACTACGATAAATTAAGCGGTCTCTTGCCATAAAACCATATTTGCTCGAGTTGTGTGGCATGTGGCACAGTCTTGTTGAAACTACATGTTCTTCAAGTCGTATTCTTCAATAGCAGGCAAAAAAGTCAATTATCATAAGACCATAACGTTCCGAATTGATGTTGACATCCTCGTCTTCGAAGAATTAAGTTCCAATGACACCTCTGGATGTAGTGGCCTGTCTTTAATTACTTGAGGATTCTTAGAACTCCGAAAACGGCAGTTTTGTTAATTAACGAAGGCGAATTTTGGGAAAAATAAAATGTACAGTTTTATTACACAAAATAAAAAGAGACTGGAATGTTTTTTGTAGATTTTATTTTTTTATGAACAAACGGACAGTTAGATTTTTATCAAAAATTCACTGAATGTCGAAAAAAATATTTTTTTAAAAGATAAAAGAAGTTAAAGGTCAATATATCAAAGCTTTGAAAAGACATAGTGTCGAAAATCTATTTTTACCAACTATTGTTAATTCTTGTTTAGGGTTTTAATTTGTTGTAATAAAACTGTCAATTCCATTTTCAACTTCCCATAGGAATGTAATGGGTCCGATTTCGAAATAAAAGATTTTTAGAAAGATGTCTGTGCATGCGTGTGTACGTACGTCCGTACGTTCGCGACGTTTTTTTCGTCCTGCAAAACTTCAAATAAATTTTGTTATACAGATAATAAGGCAGAAAGATGCAGAAAGGGCTCTTAAGAAAATTGCGTTTTTTACCATAGCAGTTTGAAAAAAAGGTGAACATTTTTTAACCCTAAATATCTTACGAACATTTTGAAAGATGTTGAAAAAATCGAATTAAAAGTTTTTTTTTACAAAAAATTAAGCCTAAAAAAAATTAATAAAAGTTGGTAAAAATTGATACGAGTACATATAGACAAACTTTTAAGCAAGACAAATCGACAGACGTGATGGGAAGTTATCAGTGTGGGTCGCATCCCAGCCTCTTTTTTTTTAAATGGTACTCAATTTTGACAACAATATTTGTTTAAATACAAAAGTAGTTTAAGATAATATTTCAAAGTTTTGAAAATATATTTGAGTCAAAATCAATTTTAAGCTACTTTTATTCATTTTTTCGTTTAGGTTTTTATTTTTTTGTAAAGAAACTGTCAATTCAATTTTTACAAACTGTTAGTAATGTTGTTTTTTAGGTTTTTATTTTATATAAAAAAAACTTTCGATTTGATTTTTCTCAAAATTTGATCAGATGTTGAAAACGTTATTTTTCATTGCTCAAAATTGTTTTGAAGACAAAATCATTTTTTATTCGTGAAATTTTCGAGGTGACACATTTTATTTCAGTTTTTTTTTCGATTTATAAAGAAAACCGTTTATTGGATTTTTTTTTCAAAAAATATACTTGTTTAGTATCACGTTACAAGATATTATATAAAATTTAATTCAAGTCTCTAGCGTTTTTGTTCGTGAGATATTAAGGTTTAACCACAATGTTCACTTTTTTTTAAACTGCAATGGTAAAAAAAACACCCTAACAATATTCTTGAGAGCCCTTTCAGCATCTTTCTTCATTATTATCTGTATAACAAGATTTATTTGAAATCGATATCTTTACTGGTTCTTGAACTATGGACGACGAAAAAACGTTGCGAACGTACGTACTACACACGCACGCACAGGCATCTTTCGTAAAATCTTTTATTTCGACTCTAGGAACCTTGAAACGTCGAGAAATGTCAAAAAATTGGATCCATTACAATAACTTTCTATGGGAAGTTAAAAATCTAACGATGACACGCAAAACGTGAAGCTTTCCACATTTTTAAACGGATACGAACACTGACTTCGCAGTCGTAAACCAAGATGGGTTAATCGTCACGGAAGGCATCCTACCAAACATTGCGGCCGTCTGCACAACTTAAGCATTAACTATCATCGAAGCTTGAAAGAAATGTACCTTAAATAAAAGAAAATGAGCCATATGTTCAGATAGTATTAAGAAATGCTACAAAGATTAGTAAAAATTGATTTTTCGACTTAAAATCTCGTTAACAAAATTACATTTTGAAATCAAACTATTTTATAATATGTTAGAAATTTTAGTTAATTTTTTAGAAAAATTCAACTGACAACTTTTTTAATAAAACTCGAAAAACTACAAAGACAATAAAAAGCTGATAAAATAATTTGTTTCACACAAAATATTGTTATGAATATTTTTTAAAGTTTTAAAAACAACAAATCAACTACAGAAACGATGTGAAGTTATCAGTGTGGGTTAAATTAGAACCTCTTCTCATTCTATTGTATTTATTATTCATCATTAAAATAAAATCATAATTGACTGTTTTCCTTGAGCATGATAAACAAACATCAATAAAATGAAGGAAGAAATATGCAATCATTTTCGAATTCGCATTAGAAGGAAATAATGTAAGAATTCAATTATATTCATAAACATTTTATGTTCTGGGTTTTAAATTTCCACCACAAAGCATTTTAAGCTCCCATTGTTTTATTGTTTACTATGAAATGACGTTATAATTCAAAACTTGTATGCAGCACAATACTTTAGAAATCAAATTCAGACAAAATACCTTTAAATATATTAAATTTCTATTCTAATTTCTTGTCTGGGTTGTTAATGAAATTTGAGATTTTTCTTAATTTTTTTTCTTATTTTATTCAAATATGTAACAAAGGTCTTCAAAAGAAAAAAAAGCTTTATTTACCTTCTTTATAGAATTTTAATCAATTTTGTGTTTGTTGCTATAGCAATAACTTCATGAATAATTTCTTAGGGGAAAATATTAAAAAAAAAAAAAAACAATCCTAGCGATGACCTTTACTTAATTTTTTCTTATGGACAGTAGCGAGATAAAATGTATTGTTAATTAATTATTACTCTTCATAAGGTCATTAGAGGATTATTAAATGTTTTGCTTTACTTGATGTTAAAATTATAATTTGAAGATTTTTTTCGATTAGTGAGTAAAGTGATGGAATATTTTCTTGAAGATTTGTTTATTTTTTTTTTTTTCTCTAAAGTAAATTTGATTCTGAATCAATAAGTCCATTTATCTTCCTAATATTAATATTTTATCTCCTATTTCGTTCTGTGTTATTACTTCTTTTAAAACGTCTATTCATGTTATTTTTAATAGAAGCCAAATGATGAAAGTAAACTGTGGCACAAACCTAAGGACATGTAACTTGAGTCTTAAAGCACGACAAGAAGAACTTGTATGGCAAAGTATTATTTTCAAGCTTCATTGATGGATGAAAAGTTTTGTATAATGGATTAAGATTCCTTTTGTTGTATAAAGTAGAACTTAAAGGTATAAACTTTGTATAACACTTTATCTAATACTCATATTTATATACAGACAAACATGCATACTCCCAATCTATCATTTCATTGATTTATAGCTATTAAGAATACACTAAGTCAGTCTTATACTTACTGTGGTTCAATAAAGAACTATTTTATATTAAGTTAAAATACTTAAAAGTCTTTTCTTTAAACACACATAACATGGTGTCAGATGTGTGTCACTAAGTCTTAAATCCTAAATAAAATTAAAAGTCAAGTCATAAGTATAAGCCGAATTAAGTTAAATAAAAAACGATGTCAAAGAAGCCAGAAGATTTGGTTTCTGTCTCAGCAACGACACCCGTATCGTCGGTGTCACCGCTTAAACTTAAACTAAAAAGCACAAATTTGCCAGCCGCATGGAGACACTGGCTCAGTCTATTCAAAATTTATTTACGTGCTTCTAGTCTCGAGGAGCAACCAGATAGCCGAAAAGTAGCATTATTGCTACATTACATGGGTCCTGATTCACTGGATATATTCAATTCTTTCAATGAAGATCTGGACAAAATCACATACGATGTCCTCGTGAAAAAACTGGATGATTATTTCCTTCCAAACGTGAATATCATAATGGAAAGGTATTCATTTTTTTCCAGGCGACAAGGTCCAGACGAATCCATTGATGAATTTGTCACTTCGCTCAAAAACTTAAGTCTGACATGCGACTTTGGAACCCTACGTGAGGATCTAGTTCGCGACATATTCATTTGTGGCCTTCATAACAAGTTTTCTCACTTAAAAGAAAAGCTTCTCAATGAAGACAAAATAACTTTGGAAAAAGCAGTCCTAACATCCAGAAGCATGGAGCTCAACAAAGAGCACGTCCAACAATTGCAAGCCCAGCAAACAAGCAGTTTCATCGGTGCTTTGCAGAAACATAACAACAACTCGTCATCAGAAGCCCAGAGTCATCGTCATCATCGGCAGTTTTCGAAGCCAGCTCGTCAACAACATAAAACGTCATCGTCGTCATCACCACAGTCTCATATAAAGTCGTCTTCAAATCGTCAAAACTCAATCCGCTATTCACGTCATAACCAGCAACAAACCTGTCGAAAAAATTACCATCAGCAGAGTTCACAGTACACTTCATCGAACGGTAAGAACTCGTGTAAAAATTGTGGACAGGTTCACAAATACACTTGTCCAGCTATGGGTGTAACTTGCTACAGGTGTAGAGGTAAAGATCATTTTTCGAAAATGTGTCCAAGGAATCTTCAAGTCCGCAACATCGAATTTGCGACTGATGTGTCGGATACAGAATCAGTCTTGTCAACATTGTTTATTGGCGTTCTACAACAACAACAGAACGAAAATCAACAACGTCAACGTCATCATAGTCCCCATCATCAGTTCCAGAATCAACAACGTTATCAACATGACGAAGATGAGCCCCAGTGGCATGTGTCTTTGCAGATCAACAACTGCAAAATTTCCTGTCAACTTGACACAGGAGCTCAAGGTAATGTCATGTCTGTCAATCAGCTACAAACACTTGGATTATCCCGCAGTATTATTAAATCAAGTAATCAAAATTTATTAACTTTTAGTGGTGAAAAAATTTATTCATTAGGATATTGCATGCTTAATTGTACTTATAAAAATATAGTTTATAAAATTAAATTTATAGTTGTTGAAATTGATTGCAAGTGTCTTATAGGTCTTAAAACGTGTCTAGAAATGAATTTAATTAAGAAAAATGACGAATATAATTTAAACGTGAATGCAATGTGTTTTAAAAATGATGAAAAAGATATTCATAATTTGCCAAATTTTGTAAAAGAATTTAAAGATGTCTTTGAAGGTTTAGATTGTTTGAAAGAAAAGTGCCATTTTAAAGTTAAATGTGATGTAACTCCGGTAGTCGACAGCCCTCGTAAAATTCCATTCGCGTTAATGTCGGATTTCAAAAAAGAGCTCGAAAGGTTAGAAAATCTTAATGTCATAACAGAAGTTAAAGAGCCTACTACGTGGGTCAACTCTATTGTTTTGGTTAAAAAACCCAATGGGAATTTACGTTTGTGTCTTGATCCGCGTAACTTAAACAAAGCGATTCTTCGCCCACATTTTCAATTTCCAAATGTGGAAGATATTAAAGCTCAATTGAGTGGTTCAAAATATTTTTCCGTTTTAGATGCAAACTCGGGTTTTTGGATGATTCAGTTAGACGAAGAATCTTCAATGTTGTGCACTTTTCATACGCCTTTTGGCCGTCGTCGTTTTTTGCGCCTACCTTTTGGTATAAATGCAGCGCCTGAAATTTTTCATTGTGAAATGGTTAAACAGTTCAGTGATATCCCAAACCTAGAAATTTATATTGATGATTTTTTGATTCATGCTAAGACCAAAGAAGAGCATGACAAAGTATTGAAGTTAGTTTTGCTTAGAGCCAGGGATATAGGTTTAAAGTTTAATCCGTCAAAGTCAAAATTTTTTCAAAGTGAAATAACTTTTATCGGTCATTTATTTAGTCATGATGGTGTTCGTCCCGATCCATCGAAAGTTGAAGCGATATGTGCTATACCCAGGCCAAAGTCCAAGACGGAGTTACAACGCTTCCTGGGTATGGTTAATTATTTAGGTACATTTGTCAAGGGAATGTCTGCCCAAAATGTTAATTTGCGTAATCTTTTAAAGAAAGATGTAGAATGGCATTGGTCCGATGACCATGAAAAAGAATTTAAAAAACTAAAAGAGTTGATTTCCAACACACCAGTCCTTACTTATTTTGATGTCAATAAACCATTGACACTTTCAGTTGACGCATCGCAAAATGCAGTTGGAGCTGTAATTTCTCATGATGGAAATCCTATTGCGTACGCCTCAGCTACACTTACAACGTCTCAACAAAACTATGCTCAAATCGAGAAAGAGCTTTTCGCGATTTTATTCGGATGTACTAAATTTCACGCTTTCGTATTTGGCAAGTCAGTCTTAGTTGAGACAGACCATAAGCCCTTGGTTCCGCTTTTCGATAAGGCATTGTACAAAGTCCCAGCTCGGTTACAGCGATTTATGCTAAGACTCTTAGCATATGATTTAAAAGTTATTTTTAAACCTGGAAAGTACATGTATGTCGCTGATACATTGTCTCGTGCTGCAATGCCAAACGAAACCTTAACGGAATTTGACAAAGACATAAGTCTTCATTGCAATTTAGTCCTTTCTTCTCGTCCTTTATCAATGTCAAAATCAAAATATGAAGAAATACAAAAAGAAACAAAAAACGATAACGTATTGTCAAAAGTCATTGAATATCATTTTGCCGGTTGGCCAAACAACAAATCAAAAATAAATGAATTTGTAATGCCATACTATAATATTCGAAATGAATTTGAAGTCATAGATTCGTTACTATACAAGTCAAATCGTCTGGTGATTCCTTCAAAAATGCGCCATAATATTTTAATGCTTTTGCATGAAGGACACATGGGCATAGAAAGATGTAGGAATTTAGCCAAACAATCAATTTATTGGCCAAATATTGACCAAGATATTTTAAACGTCATAAAAAACTGTGACGTATGTATTCGCTACCGCTCAAAAAATCAAAAAGAACCTATTCAGTTTCATAATGTTGTGTCTATACCATGGTTCAAAATCGGAATGGATTTATTTGAATTCAATAAATGTATGTATTTATTGGTCGTCGATTTTTTTTCAAAATATATCGAAATTGCACAGTTAAATAAAAGTTATTCAAGTAATGTCGTCATAACTCATCTCAAATCCATTTTCGCACGTCATGGAATCCCAACCATTATGTTGAGTGACAATGGACCCCCTTTTAACTCTGATGAGTTCAAACAATTTTCTGAAAAGTGGGGAATTGACCATGTTACCTCAAGTCCATATTTCCCTAGGTCCAATGGATTGGCTGAAAGTTCTGTTCAGACCATTAAAAAATTGCTTAAAAAATGTCACGAAACAAATTCAGGTCTATATGTAGCTCTTTTGCACTATAGGACAACTCGAAAGGGAAATATTAACTCGCCTTCATGAAAATTTAAAGCCTGTCAATGTTGACCTAGATGAGCATAATAAGAAAATTAAACTCCAGCAAAATAAGACCCGTGATTATTATGACAAAAATGCTAAAGCATTGCCAACTTTGACCAATGGTCAAAATATTTATTATAAGAAAACTCCAATTTCAAATTGGGAGCCAGGTATAGTTTTACAGAAATGTCCAGAGCCTCGGTCTTATTTAATTAGTTCAAAAGACGGCTCAGAATATCGTCGTAATAGGGAGCATCTCCTAGAGGGATCCTCAATTGACACTGAAAAAATTAAATCAGAAAATGATGACCATATTCGAAATGGAAAATGTCAGCAAGAATCTTTGCCTGTTGAAGGAAAAGGTAATGAAGATGTACCTCATTCGGGTGATTCGAATAGCCTCACTCCAACGCCTGATTATGTAACTCGTTTCGGAAGAACAGTAGCACCACCGAATCGTTTCGGTTTTGATTAAAATTAATTACCTAATAAATAATGGCATTTTTCCAATCGTAGAATTTTTGAATTACACATTAAAAAAAAAAAAAAAAAAAAAAAAAAAAAAAATGAATATCCAAATTTGGAATTGTAAAATTTAATATTTAAAATTTTGAATTATGAATACTTTATTCATCTGTTTGAATATTTATTATATCTTTTAAATATGAACTGTAATTAAGACAATATTGAAAAATTGAATATACATATGTATTTATTTTAAATATCTTTTAAATGTATATTATATAAATTTATAACCGAATTTCAAATGTCCTTCAAATATATATCATACATTTATAATTAAATATATTCAATAACCAATAAGAAAAATTAAATAAAATGTAAACTGAAAAAAAAATATTATTTAAAAGGGAGATGTTGTATAAAGTAGAACTTAAAGGTATAAACTTTGTATAACACTTTATCTAATACTCATATTTATATACAGACAAACATGCATACTCCCAATCTATCATATCATTGATTTATAGCTATTAAGAATACACTAAGTCAGTCTTATACTTACTGTGGTTCAATAAAGAACTATTTTATATTAAGTTAAAATACTTAAAAGTCTTTTCTTTAAACACACATAACACCTTTAAGATAAACATTTACATTTCCTGGTCTAAAACCACACTGATAAGGACCGATGAGGTTGTTGACGATGGGCTTTAGATGTTCATATGTTACGCAGAGAAGATTTTAAACTTGTCAAAGGCTTTACAAAAATCAGTAAAAACACAATTGGCTTGCATAAGGAATCATTAAATCATTAAAGAGAACGGATATGATGTATGAGCAACACATTTATTTGAGATGGAGGATGGAAAACCATCATAGCCATACAATTTAATAATTATCTATGCATTAGTCTTCTTCGTTTCTATCAACATTAATTTTTTAAAGAAGTTTCCAAACATGTTTGCGATTACCTTAGGCTCATGATTAGTTAACGATGAATTCGACAAAAAGTCTGAAATCTTCGAATTTTTAGAAACGACCTGGATCATCACTTTCTTTTATAGAATAGAAACATAAATTTTATAATCAATCTTCATCTATCAATTTAACAGCCGAGTCTAATACTACAGTTTCGGCTCTCACTGTATTGGAGAATTGGCTCAATCCACATGAAGACATACTATCAATCAATGAAAGTTCAATATTACTTGTCTTATTAACAGAAAAGTAGAACTTATCATCATCCATTTTACTCCAATTCAGGTATGGTAGGCTAAAGTCACCTACGATCAAAATTGTATCTCAGGTTAAAGTATAACATATATAGTTTCCATCTAGCCTTTCAATTAAACGTAAACGGCATTATTAGAATTCCGAGGTATACAAGCCGATATGATAAATAGATCCCCTGACTCCTGTTTGAACTTTGTGCATATAACTTAAATATCGGTGGACCTAAAGTCGTTGATCAAATAGCAAATAATATTGTTTTTGATCGTTAAAAGTATTATACCTTCTACAGTGTTAGAGCAAATGAATGTGGTGACGATTACGTCCAATAATTTAATAGGTGGTATCAAAATGATCAGAATCAAGAACACAGCTGTCCAGCCAAGTTTCTGTCAGTATAATGAAGTCATGAGGAAGATTGTTTGAAATTTAATAGATGTTATTAGTCTTTGTCTGAAGACAATTTACATTTTGATAATATATTAATATCTTCTGATTTTGTCAAAAAGGATTTTGATTCGTAACATGGTTCATAGGTCAATTTAAAAATTCATGAATTATGACCAACGCAAGGGCCAACAAGATGTCGAATTCAGTATATGGAAAATAGAATCAGGGATAAGTATTTTAAAAGAAGAGCAATCGGTGTAGTTGCGATGCAAAATTTGTAATGGTTGTGGTTCTAAACCACAGCAATGTTTTATACCTTTCTTGTTATTTTTTTGAACAACGTTTTACAGAAATATCCAATTTTAACACATACACAATCCGCCCCCCCCCCCTCCTCAAGCAAATTTGTAATAACGCTCGAATTTGGAACTTAATTTTGAGCGTATTGTTAAGTTAAAAGATTCACTCAACTCTGTTACCTCTCTTTTCCTTTGTTTTTCTCACCTTAGAACCACTAAATTCTTCCGGTTTCCGAATAAGAGTTTCTAATTTGGAGTACCAGGTATTTGAGCAGCTGTTGTTTTTGTAAAATTTGCAACATTAGGCAATCATAGATCGCAAGAAACTAGAACTTTTATGTAAAGTAGCTGCCCAGCTGGTAATAGTGAAACTAGTGGAAACGTTTCAGTTGTTGGAACAATTAAGTGGTGTGCAGAATCGAAAGCGTGTGCCTCGCTTAAGAACAACTTCATTGAAATATGTTAAGTGGTAAAGCTCATTTTCACTGCGAAGGCTACGTTAGTAAGTAGAGATGGTGAACTCGGAAAGAACAAGAATGATTTTTGAAAAGCCTCAATGTTTGGTGTGGTTTGACCCTAGTTATTCGAAAATAAGGGCTGATGGTGCGACTGTTACTTTGAATGGATTACGCCACTGTGACAAGATTAAAATGTGTTGGGGATACAATTAGTAGAGAACCAGTTCTTTCAACTATTTCTGTTTGCAAATCATGCCAGCAATAAATAGGTTCTGTAGTTTTCAAGCCGAATTTGAAAATATAGCAGTGATATAGTAGTCCTATGCTTTTTTGAGGCAGAAATTGGAAATATTGATGTAGACAACAAATATTCCGTGCCACAAAACCAACGAAACACTGTCAAATTTATAATAAGGAATGTAACAGTGATTTTCCAAAGAGTTCTTGTGATTTAATAACATTAAACTCCTATGGCCCCTTGAAAGATAAGATTTATGGCAATGCTGTACTTTAGTAGATTCGAGCTGGAATTTGTGAAGTTATCGACCACATCCAGCCGCAAATGTCATAAAAGAATATGTGGCATGCTACATGTACCATCTATTAACCTAACTACATTTTCTAAATTTAATTGAAAATATGTCATGTTTAGAAGCCGGGAAGACTCTTCTTTTATGTATATACTAGAACAAATAAGACTAAACTAAATATCAAGCCACATTCACCGAGGTGCGGTTGAAGTCTTTCACTAAAAAGGATTTCCATGTGAATCAACTTTCTATTTTAACCATAATTTTCTCGTTCATCAAATGATGGGTTTTATTAACCACCAAAAGCTTGACAAGAGTAGCATTTTCTACCTGAAGCAAAAAAATGGACTTTTAAAACTTTGCATACACACGTTTCGAGTCGAGGTACGATATCACATGATATGGTAATTAATACAGGGTTTTATTGATGGCTTCGAATAATATTGTTTATATTGATGCTAAACAAGGACACGTGTTGTACTTGGTATACAAACAAACAAACAAACATCATCGTGGAATATGTGATGTACACATGTGTTTTCTTTAGCGTAAATAAGAAAGTATGCTTTTTCTTTTTATTGATGCGAAGGTTATGAATATTCTCTCCAAAGTTGTACAACCTTTGAATTAGGCGCGTTTCCAAATTCATATAATGGATGGTCATAGATTTATATTTAGAACCAAAATATGCTTAAGCAAGTGTGGATAATATCTCCTTGTTTTTTTACGTTTAAGGAGAATAATACGGTATTTGGAATTTTGTATTATTTACATTCAAGCTTATCTACATAAGCGATATCTATGAATCTAACTAAGACAATTTTGTTACTTTTAAAAAGGCACAACAATTTGAATGACAAAAACATAATTTCATAACAAGGTCCTTAACTTTTTAAAGGATGGTTTAATATCTTTGAAGTTTTATTAGATTAGGCATACAAATCTTACCTTAAATCATGTTTTATATTTGTTGGTTGTTTTGAAGTGAATATTTCATCTAATATACAAGAGACACATTCATAGCATTAGGAAAAGAGAGAAGGGTTAGACAAGAGATGTTGGTGTACATTGGTTTTGAATTTTTGAACATTTTAATGACGGGGAGAGACAGATCATGTTATGGCATCAGATTCGTGAAGTACGTCTAAAAAGCGAATATCTTTGTATATATATTTTTAGTTAAGTTTATTGTATCAATTAGATTACATGTAATCTCTTAGACTGTGATTGAATGTAAATCTTTTTATTGTTAATGGCAACTTAACGAATGTCTAAAGTATAAAAGTAGAATATTTGATTGTTTTACATTAAATCCGTACTTTTATACTTTTAATATTATAAATGCGAAAGTAACTCTGTCTGTCTCTCTATTACTCAATCAAGCCCTAACTACTGAACCAATTTGCATGAAATTTGGTATGGAGATATTTTGATACCCGAGAAAGGACAGAGGCTACTTTTTACACCGGGAAAATGACGCATTCCCATAGGAAAATTCAGGTGGGCCGATCGGTTTTACACCTAAACTTATGAACAGAGTTGAATGAAATTTGGTAAGGAGATTGTTTGAGACTTAAAAAAGGACATGAGTTACTTTTGATATCGGGAAAAACTACTTTACAGGGAATCTGATCGCTTTCACTTTTAAATTACCAAAGATTTGAATAATATTTGGATAAAATTGGTATTACCGGAAAACAACGTATTCCCAACCCTTATGAAATAAGTTGTTGGACATGTTAAACTTATCATATACGTATATTAACGCAGGCTTCGAGCGCCATGTGCCTCAAGCCCTCAACGTTAAACGCAAACTGTGGCTCCGCGTCCAAGGAGTGCCAGTTCAAAATTGGCCTGGTGTCACATCCGGAGATGCCGTAGGGCGGATATACACGGTCCATGTTAGTAACATATAATGTTTCTGTTTGAGAATGCACATGATGCGCGTGGGCCAACCTCTTTTATTGATCTAAAAAAGCATGATGATCAAGAACTTACAACATTTCGAGAGACGTGTGAGGCCAGTGGGTTATTAGAAAACGAAAACCAATTAGAACTAACTCTAGAAGAGACCACACAATGAAAATCTGCCCTCAAAGTGCGAGATTAGTAGCAGACTGTCAAATCCTTAACAATTGTGGGATAAGTTTAAAAATTATAAATATAAAAGATACACAGAGTTGAAGAACAAAATCCGACTGATATAATTTACAATGTGGTGTTAACTTTTGTAGAAGATCACGTTATAAATAATACTGGGAAATATTTGTCTGAATTTGGGATCAACAGATAACAGAGAATTGGGGAAGTGAGCAGTGTTTTAGTTCGAGAATTGAATTATGATACTGTCGCTCTAGAGTAGAGAATAACAGAGGATGTTGCACTTTTAAATTCAGAACTAAAAATAGTTTTTGACACAGTTGTAAAAAAAATTTCCATCGGAGAAGGTGTTTTGCTATTTTTAGATGCTCGAGAAGGCAGAGGCAAAACTTTTCTTTTGAATCTATTGTTAGCTCTAATTGGGAAAAACAATGGAATAGTAGCTACGCTGCTTAGTGGTGGACCGAAAGCGCACTCGGTTCTGAAACTGCCGTTGAACCAAGCTCATGAGGAAACACCAGTTTGAAGAAGAATCTTGCAGCAGTGTTATTTGTTGGTTAGGGATGAATTTACAATGAAACACAAAAAAGCAGTTGAAGCACTAGATCGTACCCTGAAAGATATCAAGAACAACCGGGCTATCAGGGAGGGATGGGGGTTCTCTTAACTGGCGACTTTAGACAGACCCTGACGGTAATTACTAGAGGTACAACGGCAGATAAAAAAAGAGGCTGGGATGCGACCCACACTGAAAACTTCCCATCCCGTCTGTCGATTTGTTTTGCTTAAAAAATTGTCTATATGTACTCGTATCAATTTTTACCAAATTTGTGTACTATTTTTTGTAGATTTTATTTTTAATGAAAAAACAGACTGTTGGATTTTTATATAAAAATTACTAAATATCGGAAACAATATTTTCTGTGAAATAAAAAAATTTTTGAAAAGCTATTTGAGTCGTAAGTAAATTTTAACCAAGTTTTAGTATTGTTTTTTTTTTTAGAGTTTTATATTTTGTAAAAAAAAAACTGTCAATTCGATTTTTTAAAAATTATACCAAATGTTGACAATAATATTTCTCATAAAAGAAAATTAGGTTAAAGACAATATTTAAAATTTTTAACGAGATATTTGAGTCGAAAACTTTTATACATTTTTTTTTTAGGTTTTTATTTTTTGTAAGAAAACTGTCAATTCGATTTTTCTCAAAATTTGTCCAAATATTGAAAACAATATTCCTTATAAGAAAAAATTAATTACAAGCTATTATCTCAAAGTTTTTAAAAGATATTTAAGTCGAAAATCAATTTTTACCAACTTTTGTTAAATTTTTTTCGGTTTTTATTTTTTTGTAAAAAAACTGTAAGTTCGATATTTTTTAAACTTTAACAGAATGTTGAGAACAAAATTTGTTGAAAGCTAAAAGTAAATTAAAGCCAATATCTCAAAGTTTTGAAAAGATATTTAAGTCGAAAATCAATTTTTACCAACTTTTATATATTTTTTTTTGAAGCCCAAATTTCAAGTTTTTGAACAGATATTTAAATCGATATTCAATTTTTACGAACTTTAAGTAATGTTTTTTTTATATTTTTATTTTTTATAAAAACAAAACTGTCAATTCGATTTTTCTTAAAATTTTATCAGATGTCAAAAACATTATTTTTCGTTGCCCAAAATTGTTTTAGAGATGAAATCGTATTTCAGTCGTTAAATTTTAGAGGTGACAAATTTTTTTTAGTTTTTTGATTTATAAAAAACCGTTAAATGGATTTTTTTCAAAAAATATACTTCGTCGTTGGTTAGTAAAATATTTAGGGTTAGCTAAAATGTTAAAACTGGTATGCTAAAAAAAAACCACCCACGCAATTTTCTTGAGAGCCCTTTCTGCATCTTTCTGTCTTACTATCTGTATAACAAAATTTATTTGAAGTCGATATCTCTTCTGGTTCTTGAGCTATGGACGAAAAAGACGTCGCGAACGTACGTACACACGCACGCACAGACATCTTTCTAAACAAATTTTATTTCGACTCTAGGGACCTTGAAACGTCGAGAAATGTCAAAATTTTCAATTTGACAAATCGAACCCATTACAATAACTTCCTATGGAAAGTTAACAAGTATGTAAGCCAGCCGAGGCTTTAAACCCCATCCCGACTACCTACTAACAAGTGCCGATTTTGAAGCCACCAAAACTGGTTCTTCTGCTTCACCCTATCAGTTCGGTCCAGTTCGGACACAGCCCTACTGAACCGAAGAAGCTCTGCCTTGTGCCATGACGTCCCGATTGTACAGGAGTCGCCTATCCACGGTTCTTCGTCTCACGTGGTAGATTAACGGAACTGCCAATCTATCCTCTATCAGACCGCATTTGTCTAAAAAGAGGAATGCCTCTGGTGGAATGAAGCCGCTCAAGCGTGCACTCTCAAAATAGTCGTCGTTCGGATAGAAAGCCCCGAAAATTAAATTGTTGGTCGAAGACACAGCTCTTGCAATTTGACCTCGAACGAGTTTTTTCACGAAATTGTCAATTCTGTTGATTCGAGCCCCGTTGTATAGGACCTCGTTGGAATAGTAATGGGCATAAGAAGATTCGGCTGTTCGTTTGTACAGCGTCGTAAACACTACCGCTCGAACACCAAAACTTTCCCATCTGGGAAGGGCAACGATGAACAGAATTGTTTTCGACTTCTGGATATTGATTTTCAGTTTCTAGTCGTTGCAATATCGCTGAATCTTGTCGAAATCACGCTGCAAGAGAATTTCAATAACCTCAACCTTTCGGGCCGTTCTGTACGCAATTAGATCGTCGGCGTACGCCATTGCCTTTGTAAGACTACCTATCAGATCGCTGGTGTAAATGCTGAAGAGAATCGGCGAATTCACCGCTCCCTGTTGAAGACCATTTTTAATTGTGAATGTTGTGGTATAAGTTACATTGCCACTTTTGACAACAAACTTTCTGCCGTTAAGCATATCATAAAGTATATACAGCAATGGCTTACTTATGCCAAACCTGCTCAGTTTTAGGAAAAGACCCTCTAACCATACGCTGTCAAAGGCCTTTCCAAATCAACCAGAACAGCACCTGTGCATTGTTGTTTTGATTTATTCCATTGGATATCAGAAACGAGTTTAGACGCAGCATGAATTGTGTCATGACCCGCCTTGAACCCGAACTGTTTATCCGGAATTATGTTGTTGTCCGCAGCCCACTTAGTTAGAGCCCTATTGATGATCTTTTCGAAAACTTTGCTGATGCTCGGAAGAAGACTTACTGACCGAAGATTTGACGGGTTGGAGTTGTCCTTTCACTTTTTCGGGAGAGGATGAACCACAGCAGTCTTCCAATGCACTGGATAATATGCATTATTGAAGAGTGTGGTGTAAATGTCAATTGTACCATCGACACCTGCTGACTTTATGTTTTTTATTGAGTTGAAGATGAGCTGAAGCTCAACCTTCGTCACTAACAAGGGACTTGGTCCCGTTTGCTAGGCGATTATGGAATTTGCCAAGGAATCATCATTGAATTGCCAATGTGTGATGTCATTTCGGAGGTAAAAGTGATTAAGTAGGGTTCTGTTTTCCAGGTCGTTGTTGGGGCGAATGCTAACATTCACCTTGAACACTTTCTGGAAAGCAGCTCCCACCTCCTCCACTTTTTTCTTTGGATATTCAATTATGTAAAAGCCATCATCAAAGATGGCTAATTCTGGATCTATTCGCGCTGTCCTAAGTACGTCCCTGTTCTCTTCAGTTCCTTGAAGTTTCAGACACGAAAGGCCATTATCGTTCTTTTTTTTCTGAATATCTTGTTGATTTTGGGGAACATACTAGGTTCACTCGAATTAACTGACCGGATCTTGAGATCCCAGTACTTGTTAATTGATAACCTGTAGTTCTCCTTAATCTACAAATTGACATTTTTTATTAACGACTTCAGTGTCCTAACCTCCAAGTCGTGTGGGCCTGTAAGTCGTCTGTACAAGTTTTTAAATCTTGTCAGTACTCGTAAGCCACGAAACAAATCTAAAAGTTTGTTACAAAAATTTCTCGAAGATTCTTGGTAAGGCAGAAATTTTACTAGTTGGTCTATAAGTAGTGATTCCCTGCGTCGATCCTGATTTAAGAAATGGAGACAAAAATGAGGTTTTCTAGCTATCCAAAAATTTGACTTCTTCAAATAAAAGATTCAAAACTTTCGAAAGGCGTTAAGCTAATGGAATTGGACAATTGTTACGGTTGAAGTTGGACTCAAGGGTAAACTGATTTATATTTCCAGACGCGCGAAGATTGAAAATTTTAATAGCAGGAATCAGTGGCGAGGCGTCATATTGTTCAAGTCGTGCATGAACGACTAGCTTACAGGCGACATTATTTTAATTTCTATCTAATTAACCCACACCTCATAATCATACTGTTCCTTCATTCCTTATAGTTATATCTAATGTATACGTACATATTTTCCATTTTCCAACTCGCGCGTTCCTTCTGTGAACTACCCAAATAAAAAAAACGAACTAGCTACCTGCTACTGTTTTGTTTTACTCAACCGATCTGTACAGTGTATCTACCCAAGTCGTTCATACGATTTGGCAACGAAATGAGCCCATAAAAAAAAAAAAAAAAAACAATTCGCTCGTTATAGGGAGCATTTCGTGCAAATCTGTTTTGAACGAGTAGAGCTTTTTTTAATATATAGAATGATGGAAATAAGGAAAACGGATAGCTGGGGCATAGATGATCTGGTTTCAGTTTTCCCTGAGATATACAAAATATGTGAACTTGTACTTACATTCCCTTTAACAACCTCGTCTGTTGAATGGTCGTTTTCAACCCTTAAAAGAATAAAAACCTATTCTGCAACAACTATGGGCCAAAATAGATTATCAAATCTTTCAATGCTTACAATTGAACAATAAACAGCTAAAAGTACTAACGTAAAATGTCTATTGTTATTAACCTTAACAAAATACTAAACTTTCAAATATATTTAATCATCACATACCTATCTATTATTAACATAAAAATTAAACCACATTATAATGTACTTTTATATAAAAAAAGACTTGTTTGACTTCTTGGCATCGCAAATAAGAATTTTGAAACTGAACGACTACATTTTTTAGGCACGCGTCGCCGCTGGCAGGAATGCAAATGACTGTTTCACTGTTTTTTTTTAGTTATCATTGTGTAAATAGTCTTATAAAATCTATTGTCAGCACCGTAACTTATGGACCGGCACAGTTAGAAAAAAACGCTTTTTCATGATTATCTCCATTTTTATAGCTCAAGCGATGTTAACGCCCTTACCAAAATTATCAAATACATATCCAGCTAACCATCTCCCATTCTGAGGTCGATTCCATTTTTCGAATTATTATATTGGACTAATATTTTTGTTTTTAAAATCGTTAAGAAAATATTTAAATTTTTTTAAAACCTTTCTGATCTTTTGATGTATCTGTAAAACAACATTTATTTCAAGTCGATATGTTAAACGGTTCCTGAGATGTTTTTTGTTCAGTATCAGCAAAAATTCATCGTTAAATATTATTTAGACGATATAAGAACTTCTTGTGGAACTAAATATTTAAAACGGTTCATTATTTCCTGAGAAAAAAGAACAAAATAACAGTTTAATGGAGACTATCCTTCTGAAGTAAAACAAACATATGTGTTTTAATTGCAAGAAGTAAAATTTAATAAAAATGAATGTAACCGTTTATAAGAAAATTTTAATTTTCTAATTTTGACCAAAAAACCTGTGTAGAGACTCCTAATTTTTTGAAAAAAATAAGAAGTGATGAAAGGCTTGTATAGTATAGTAAATAAAATTACAAAACTTTCCGAACAAAATATTGAAAAATTCCAAAAATTTTAATTGCATACAAAAAAATAAACATTTTTTTTGTGAATTGAAATTAAATTAGTTAACCTCACATACCTCTGAAACCTGTAAAGCTATCGAATGCAATCAATTTTAACATACCTTAATTGACACTTTATCTTATTGCAAGAAATAATGTTTTTAAAGTGCCCCAATGGGAAGTTCTCAGTGGGGAGTCGTATCCCAGCCGCTTAAAATTAAATTCAATCCAAATCCTGAAAAATCTCTTTCTAAGAATATTAAAAAAGGTGTCCTGTTTGTTAACAACAAATCTTCCCTTTGAATATCTTTGACAACAATGTTTTAATTTCTTTTGAAATAAAAATCCTTAAAGTCAAAAATCAATTCCTAAGACAAAAATAAAACTTAAAGAGAAAAAGGTCGCATTACAAGTTCAAAGAAAATAAAAGTCTCAATCAAAAACTCAATTCATTGTCTTCTCTACCATCATCGTAACGATTTGTAAGAAATCAAAATCATCTTGAGCATGAATATTTAACGAAGGATGCATAACTTGAAACAATAGCACCCATAGACTAGAGATGCTTAGGTACGTATATGATTACAAAATAATGCATATGTCAACTCCACCATAACCATTTTCATGTAACCTCAATTATTATTTTAAATTAATATAAATGTCACGCACCACACAATCCTTGTCAATGTCGTCACATCAACATCAAGAACAACATCAACATCATATTATTCTACACTTAATTGAAATGAACTTTTTAATTAGCTTATTATACTCGTGCCTTAAACACACTACCTACTATACCCATAGCCTACTATGAACAAAGTTACCTAACCTAGGTAGAGCTCAAAAAGGACACAAACAACCCATTTATTAATCCCATTCTTACGTGCACTTTGAGATAATGTCATCTCGGTTGACTGCAATTTTTGTAGTTGTCAAGAATTCCATTAGCTCGGGAGGTAAATCCTTGAAACACATGTCTGCCAATTTTTGAGTTTCACCACAATTCACTTCAGTTGTGGACTCAACTTCAACATTCTCACTATCACTTTGTGTAGTCATATTTGACATGAAATATTCACACTCAGCACATGGCATTAAAATGCAAATCAAACAAATAAACACGACATTAAATAATCGAATGAGAAACGACATTATACGATTTAAAAAAAAGTAAAAGTAGGTAGCTATAAATAAAAGGATATGTGGTGTAGGCTGAAAGGTATTAAAGGAGATTGAAGTATTTTTAAAAACCTCCTATTTTTTTTTTATTTTTATTTAAAGACCACGATATTCTCGAAACATGTTACAGTTACGAACGAGATGTGAATTTTTTAAAGAGAGACAGTTTTTAAGGACATCCGACCAGGACGATATCCTACGACCGACTGAATGTTATCACATCAGGATTCAAGAACCGAATGGATGTAAAGGAAATGTTTTTTAAAATGATAACGCTTTCAAATGGTCACTTCTTGTGATAAACCTTATCATTACTTGGAGGTCGTCTCTCGAAGAGAATTCTAAAGAGAAAGAAATTCGTTCTCTTATATCATGTAATGAGAACATTTTGTACAAAAGCTTTGATTTTCGAAGTTGCTCTCGGAAAAAGCTTTATATGACTTTAATACTTCAACAACAATTTTTGATGATGTCAACATTTGGAAATAAAAGAAAACTGAAAGGAAATTTTGTTTAAAACTGAATTGACTTAAAACTCAATAGTTTCAAGATTTCTGAGTCTTCACACGTCTTCCTTTTTCATACTTTTCGGATCATTTTTCATCATTTTATCTTAAATCAAAAAAAGGCTTTTCTAATTGTATTTATACCGAATCATTGCCATACAAAAAAAATGGAAATGTTTTGTTTTCTCTTACAAGTTAATAACGAGTGCCGGTCCTATTTCGCCACCCTAAGGGACTGCAGTTGGAATCAGTAATACTATTATTTTAACTCTTATCGACCGAGATATAAGAATTTTAAGGCTTGGTCAATTTAAACGCGGTCCAGCGGAATGGTCAGAACACGTTTAGCTTTAGGCTCTCAATTGACCAGTAATTTAATGCGACGAAAAATAATTCTGTAACCGAATACGAAACATTCCAGTCTCTTTTTGTAAACATCAAAAGTTAGGAACTTTTGCAAAGATTAAGCAGAAACAAAATGAGAAGCAGCAGCTAATGAAGATGCGATGGTTTTGAGATTATTTTTTTAACTTCAGGAGCACAAGAGGTTCCATCTTTCTGCCCAATTACACGCTTTTGAAGACTATACTTCCTTACAGTCCTGTATGAACTAGAGTCTAACCAACCGTATAAAGACTCTCTTAAAATGTACAAGCAAGCCCTGTCATCAGCCAAAAGACAAGGCTGGAGAGAATACTGTCAATCAATCGAAGACATAAAGGACTCCGCAAGGCTCAGCAAAGTTTTATCGAAGAAACATTGTAATCCTTCATTTCTAAAAAAGCCTGATGGAACCTGGACCTCTTCTTCAGCTACTGATGAAGACGCACTTTCCGGGTTGCGAGAGTGATAACCCGGAATCGCTTGAAACCACAGAGCTAAACGTAGCTCATGTGGAGCAAGCCAATTCCGTTATAACCAGAGAAAATATTTTGTGGGCCATAAATACTTTTTCTCCATATAAGTCCCCAGGCATGGATGGCATACTGCCAGTTATGCTTCAAAAGTTGCATGATGTGGCAGCTCCATGGCTGGAACAAATTTTCAAAGGATGTCTCCTTCTCAAACATGAGCCCATGTCGTGGAGACAGGTCAAAGTAGTTTCTATTCCGAAAGTGGGTAGGCGAGGTCACGAACCCGCGAAGGATTTCAGACCAATAAGCTACTTAACATCTTTTGTGCTTAAAACCTTGGAACGCATTCTTGATTATGGTATTAGGGAAATCCCAGTTGGACGACCTCTCGAAAGCTCTCAGCATGGTTATCTAAAGGGCACATCTACAGAGACTGCCCTCCATGAGGTAGTGCGTACTGTAGAACAAACAATCCATTATAAAGAATTTACTCTTGCCACCTTCCTACACATAGAAGGTGCTTTTAACAACGTCCTTACAGAATCCATAGAAGAATCGCTTGTTAAGTTCGGTGTAGAAGACTTCATCCGAGAATGGATTATTTCCATGCTCAGTGGTAGGAAGATTCGAGCCACTCTAGGCAATACAATAGCAACAAAACACGTAAGTAGGGGAACACCCCAGGGTGGTGTCCTTAGGCCTCTTCTATGGCTTCTGGCCATGGATACAATTCTCGTTATTCTCGGTGTCAGGAAAGTACACCTCTGTGATTAGTGAAATCACGGAGTCAGCTTTGAAGAAAGTTAGCAACTGGCCCACGAGTTGTGGACTAGGAGTTAACCAAAGTAAAACTGAACTGTTGCTCTTTACTACCAAAACTAAAGTACCGCCCTTCACGCTACCTCGACTCAACGGTCAAATCCTATCATTGTCTTCCAATGCGAAATATTTGGGAGTTATACTCGACCCTAAACTTAACTGGAAACTAAATATTGAAGTACGGGTTAAGAAGGCCTGTGTTGCCTTCTACGCCTGCAGCAAAACTTTTTGGCAAAAAGTGGGGACTTCAGTCTAAGATGATTTTATGGACGTACACAACCGTAGTACAGCCAATCTTAACATATGGTTCGATTGTGTGGTGGCCTGCTCTTAGCCAAAATATTGATAAGATAAAGAAGGTTCAGAGAACAGCTTGCGTGGGCACCACAGAGGCCATGCGTACTTGCCCAACGGACGCCTTAATTTTTGTTTTGGATCTTCTACCAATCAACCTTTTTATTACATACATATTTTCCTGCAGCGCTATTAGGCTGTAGGAATCAAACAGCTGGTTGTCAAAACCTTATGGTCACAGCAACACTACGAAATTGATTCCCTTAGATATTATCTCCTACTGCACTCCTACTTTGAGCCTTAGTAAAGGTTTTAAGGATATTTTCCCATCCAGAGAAGATTGAAAGGATGACATCGTGTCGATAGGTTTCGACACAACCATCTTTACTGACGGCTCAAAGATGGAGTGCGGAGTTGGTTCTGGGATCTTTCTGAGTCCCTAAATGTAGCCACATCCTTTAGGCTTCCTGACTTTGCTAGAGTTTTTAAGGCTGAACTGCTTGCAATAAGTGAGGCATGTAAGATACTTAAACAAAACCCAAACCAAAACCGAAGTGCGGCTATCTTTACAGACAGTCAGGCTCTTACATAATCGCCATGAAGCTTCTCTATAAATCTATCCCTTTTAATCAAAGGTCAAACTAGTTTTTGGTATCAAAACGGTGGACTAAAGCGCTAATTGGATCTCAGGCTAGGTTGCCTTGAGATCGCCATTTCTACCTACCTACCTAGAGTCTCAACCAACAAACTTGCAAGTGCCATCTAATCCGCGGTCTCTGTACTGTGCGCGCGGATTCGAGTATGTTCCGGGCCTTTGCTTTTCATGCGCTGTACGTAACCCAGCTATGTCAATCGTTAAACTTGTATCCTTCTAAGTCTACTTCGCTGTACAGCCCGTACAGCTCGTCGTTCCATCTTCTTCTCCCCTCACCTTCGTAGATCAAGCTAAGAACTTTTCCTTCGAAACGACCGTATAGAATTACAGGAATGATGAGGGTCTTATCTATTGCTTTTTTAGCCTAACAAAAAAACAGAGGGTAATAATAATTCTTATTTTGATCTCAGCGTTAGTGTCATTTTCTGTGTTTACAGCGTAGCCTAGGTAGACAAAGTCCTCAATTACCTCAAAGTTACGTCTGTGTCTATCGATGGTGTCCTTTGTAACGCGACAGCAGAGAAGACCTACGCAGAGCTCGTGTCGACGTTGACAGCATTCTATGACCTGGAGTCTAATGGACTAATGGAGAACTACAGATTTTATTTGCGTAAACAAAATGGCAGCGAGACGATGGATGAATTTCTAATCGCATTAAGAAGGTTATCAGCGAAGTGCAAATTAAGAGCGTATTTGGATACAGCATTGCGTAATCAATTTGTGTTTGGTTTACGTAAAGAACGAAGCTAGAATCTCTGCTCGGAAAAGAAGTCTCTGACTCTGGATGTGGTGGTGCTGACATTAAGAAGGTGAATGAGGGGGAAGTCAATTTCGTCGAGGAAAAAACGCACAAGAAAACTTCGAAATTAATGTCATCAAATCCCAAAAAGTGTTTTCGATGTGGCGACCCTAGTCATGTGGCGAACAAATGTCGATTTGTGGATGCAGTCTGTTACCTGTGGACAAAGGGACACCTGAAAAGAATTTGTTTCAAATCAAAAAGGTCGAACAATGGAACTACTAACCAATTGGAAGAGGAGGATGAGACTGTGCAGCTTGACGAACTGTCACACCTAGAAGAGACTATTTGTTAATGATTTTCCTTTTATATTTGAAATAGATACTGGATCTCCCGTGACTGTAGTTGGTTTGAAGGACGCACAGAAATGTTTCGATAGTCTTCGAGTTGAGAAAAGCAGATGCAATGTCTAGTTCGCCAATTAAACAAATTTCAAATAGCGTTGAGGAACTGGACCAGCTGGAAATGAATGCAATTGAAAACTTACCAGCCTCTGAGGCTACTTTGAAAGATGAAACTGTTGGAAAATTAATACAAGCCTTAAAAATTGGTCGAGAATGTGAATCCAGAAATAGTTTTGGAATAGAACAAACTGAGTTTGCATTACAGAGTCGCTGCTTGTTGAGAAATATACGAGTTTACATTCCACCTACTTTGAGAAGTCGGGTTTTAAACCAGTTACATACTACTAACCCTAGGATGACCAAGATGAAATCTCTGGTTCGTGGATACTGTTGGTGGAATAATATAGACAAAGATATTGAGACGATGGTAATGAATTGCTCAAACTGTCAATCAACACGACCCGAATCCAAGGAAGTGCGACCAACACACTGCTGGGAAATGCCATGTTAACCCTTTGATCGAGTGCGTGCGGATTTCGCTGGGCCATTAAGGGGCAATATTTTTTTCATTTTAGTAGACGCTTTTTCAAAGTGGCCAGAAGTGCACATACTTCCAAATATAACTGCTGATTCGAAAATGTCAGGAGATATTTGCGACTTTTGGACTACCAATTACATTTGTGAGTTGTTGGGGACGTCAATTCATGTCATCAGAATTGCAACAATTTCTGAAAAAAATAAGCTAGGAGCACCTTACCATCCATCTAAACTGGACTTGATGCTGCCAACAGAACCAATTAAAGAAGAACTCCGAGTTCTATGGGCACCGAAATTTGCTCCTAATCAGCAAGTGGTTGTGCCAAAAAACTTATCGGGGGAAAAATGGAAATTTATGGCCGAGTGATAGAAATTCTCGATAAGCTGCAATACAAAATTCAATTAGACGATGGTCGGATATGGAAAATTGTGAATTAATTGTTTGATTGTATTTTGAAGCATCAATATAACAGATCCAAATTTTATGGAGCAACGCATATTCTCTGTTATCATCCTGCATAAATGGACGAGTTTGGCAGGGATGCTAAAACAAGATATAGCTCTATACAGCTCATCCCTGTAGAGGCTCTCAAGAGGCTCTCATATGCGGCCTTGAAACCTGTGAAGAGATGGTAGGTGTCCATTTGATTCTCTTGGGTTTTTTCCAGGATCTACTGTAATGTAAATATTTGATTGACTGTAGACTTTCCTGGTCCAAAACCACACTGATAAAGACCTATCAAATTGCTGACGATGGGCTTTAAAAGTTTATATATTACGATAGATAATATTTTGTAATCGATGTTAAGTAGACTGATGCGTCTATAGTTGTTGCAGTTTAAAGAGTCTCCTTTTTTCGGTAGTAAGCAAACAGACTTAGGATTCATAATAAATATCACAGATAAGTTGGTGCATGCTCCTTACCAAATTATTTCCAGCTGCTTTTAAGAGCTCGGCATTCAAACCATATACTCCAGCGGCTTTGTTATACTTCAGCTTAGATACGAAAATCTATAAATCGTCTAAGTCAAGAAGACGGGATTGTTGCTTTTCGTCGTCTTTATTGCATGGATCATCCTGCCTGACTCCGAAATTGTGGCCGTCGTAACCTTATAAAGTCTGCAGAAGTGGTCCTTCCATAACCTCAGCATCGACCGTGGTTCCACTTTCGTCTTTACAGCCTTCGGTTCGAGGCTTCTGTACTTGTGAACTTCGTTTCACCTGCTCATAAAACTTTGGAACTTCATTGCTGCTTCTGAACCTATCACCATCTTCGACCGCACGTTTCTCATGTTCTTTCTTTTTTGTCTGAGAAGTCGGTGTTCCTCTCTAATCTTCTGGTCAAAGAGCTCGTGTGCAGCTCCTGTCCTTCTATGCATCACCTCTATGAGTGCCTTTTGTTTGTCTGCATTTAACTGCTCACATTTCAAAAGCGACTTCTTGGAAATGTTGCCACTAGTTCTCGATACATTTTTTTGGCGGCAGAGAACATCAAGTGAAGTTACCTGTGACTTGGTCATGGAATGATTTGGTGATCTATTGCGGTTGTAGCCGTTCGACGTTGTATCTTCTCCCAGCATCACCCTGTTTTGATTTGGGTCTGTAAACCCGAAGTTCTACCTTGCCTACAACGAGGTAGTGGTCAGAATCGGTGTTAGATCCTCAGAATGTTCGGATATGCATGATGCTGAAAACGTGCCTAGCGTCCATCACATCTGGTTGACCTGAAAACTCCAAGTCCCTTTGTAGATGTTGAGGTATGGAAAACGAATACTTGCTAACATGACGTTTCGATGCCCCGTTACACAATCGAGGAGCCTGAGACGTTACATCTACGCGTCAATGAGGGAAAAATGCAAAGTACATGGCTTAATAATAAAAGGACAAAAACGGTGTCTATGTACATAGACGCCGATAGCAATAGGAGAATCAAGATCACTGAATCACGTAGACGAATGTGAATTGTGAACCAACTCAAGTTCCCGGAAAACCTCAGAATCAACCTTTTTTTAGACAGCGCGGTAGAGATTAAGGTCACGGAGCAGGCAGCACAAACAAGTAAAATGATACTTCAACCAGTTTAAACCGTGCAATCAAGAAAGCTAGAAATCAGACAAAGCTTAGTCAACGGTTATTCCTAAATTTTCTGAACAACAAATTCGGCATTTGTGTTTAATAACGTAGCCTTCTAAACCAAACTTAAAAATCCTTGGTACCTGATTCTGAATTCAAAATACGAGTACGTGTAGTGTTTCAAAGATCGACAGTAAGTCGAAAAAACTGGGTTTCCATCTAGCAGTAAGGTTCTCAATTGTTCTTGAGGGACGCACGCAGTTTGGATTCTTTCCATCATCACCCGAACTTCTTCCTACAGCTCAAATTTGCCCACTATTGTCTTTATTTTCAGCTGAAAATGTCTTTAGTTTTGCAAACTGTGCATTCAATACGGTGTTTTGATATCTAAAGATAACAAATGCTTGAATATCGGACTTTTAGAAATTAAATCCCTTTTTGAAAAACCCTTTATAAGACTACAATAGCTGGTGGCTCTCTAGAACTCTTATTTACTGAAGTATAAACATTTGAAAGTTGAACAACGATTTTTTGTCCGGAAGTTGTGTAAAATTGCTTAAATACAAAGAGAGAAAGTTAAGCCAACTTTGAAATTACTATTTGAAGAAAAGTTAAGATCTTACGATAATCCATCAAAAACAAAACAGTGTCAATACTGCAGTTCTTAGTGAAAAGTTAATTTTGTTTGTATTTCAAAAACAGTTAGCGAAACAATGAAGTAGTTTTTTATTTGATATCCTCTGTTTTATGAGGAAAAACGTAATATAATATAAATTTATAAAACAAGCTGTTTTTACGTCCTTTGTGCTACACAAAGCTACCTTTAATGCATCTTTATATCTTTCAAGGAAAACACAAAGTGGTGGAACATGGAGAAAGGAAAAAGTTATCTAGACCATAATCTCAGTTGGATTTCTTTTCTATATAACTAAAGTTGTAGATGGTCAGGATTCAGGAATTTGTTGATTAACAAAGGAGACGGAAGGAAGTCTCGGATAACAAGAAAAAAATATAGTAACACGAGCCACACAATAGAACACTTTCTGACACATCCACCGGATATTGTACATTAATATATTTTATGGTTATATAGGAGTTGAGAAATTTTAACCTTGAACGTCTGGTCGGTATGAATAAGTGTGTTGATTTTTTTCAGCTGGTAAGCTTATAGTATTATAGTGGATAGATGGTAAGACTTTGAAAAATATTTGTGACTTTGAAATGACGTGATGGCTGAATTGTTGGTTCTCAATTTGTGTTAAATTATGAACTTTTTTATTACGATGGACCTATAGACATTTAAGTATATTCAGAGTCACAAGTTGTTTTAGAATTATTAAATTTTTAAGAATAACGTTTTAGTTTTGATTTTTTTGAGGTCTTAATATTGTTTTATTTAAACTATTTGTTTGGATTATGGTAATTTATAGATAGTTACAAAGCTAAGAAAAGCTGACAACTTTTGGTTTATAATGCTTGCTCTAAAAAAATTCAATTCATTTCATTTATTTACCCTTTCTTCAGGAACTCTTTCTTCAAAAGGGGGCGGACATAACCCCGATATTCAAAACCAAAGCAAAACTTATTTCGAAAACTCGTATCCGGAAAATTCAAAATCCCAAAAACTCAAAGTCTCCAACAAACATTCTTTTATTTGTTTCAAATTAGGTGCATTATTATTATTGCTTCTAGGAAATAGACGGAGTTCAAAAACACTAAGAACTCCACCAAAAATATCACCAAGGGTTACTCCATCGAAAACCCCAACGCAAAAATCAAATGACATAGAAGTCATTAACGAAAAAGGAACCATCCATGAAAAGATCGAAACAAAAGATCAGCAAACAACTTGAAGCCCTTGTTGAAAGTCTTCAGCAACAAGTGAAGAGACTCGAAGAAAAAGTCAGCTTGCTCGACAAAAAGTCCGTGAAAGACAACATATCAAGTCAAAAGTCACCAGTAGTGAAAAGCCCACAAAAAACTGCTAATGAGTTTCATACTGATGAGGAAGAGCTCCTCCTTGAAACTGAAGGAAACCGAAATAAACGTAAGTCAAAGAAACGAAAAGCAGAGAGTAGCCCAGAGGCTGTTATAAAAAGTCAGCAAACAGGTTCAAAATCAGATACTGCTACAATAATGAGAGCATCCAATAAAGAAATAAGAGATTTACCCCAAAATAAGTCTCACGTTAAAGGTACCAGGCAAACTGCCCCACCTCCAATTATGACCTCCGGATTGGCAATGTTTAGCGAGCTAAAGAGCATAGTAGAAAAATGCACGAATAAGGCATGTAAATATACATCATACAATAAAGACAATTGGAAAGTCATTGCTGAAGACGCCGATGCGTATAGATCTGTCACTGAAGAATTGAAAGAAAATTCAGTGGCACTCGTACGAAAATAAAGCTACAAGATCTATAAAAGTAGTAGCATGAGGCCTTCACTCTTCATGTGTTGCCAAAGAAATTGTCGAAGACCTTATGCAAAAAGGCTTTCAAGCTCTCGATGCCAATAATCTTATTAAAAATGAGATAGTAAAAGACTCCACTGGGGTATCAACGACAAAAAAGAGATCTCTACCTTTATTTATGCTCACGTTTGAAAATAAAGAAAGTCTCGATAAGATTTACAGTATTAAATCAATTATGGGCATAGTTGTCAAAATTGAACCACTGCGAAAGTCGAAAACTGTTCCACAATGTAAGCGCTGTCAAGCCTTTGGGCATACACAAAAATACTGCAATCGCGAGTTCGCTTGTGTTAAATGCGAAGGCAGACATGCAACCAAAAACTGTCCCATGGGCAGAGAACAGAAAGCGAAATGTGTTAATTGTCAAGGCAATCATCCTGCAAGTTACAGAGGATGTCGAGTAGCAAAAAAGTTCCAAGACACAAAAAGAAAAAACAAAACTGGGAACAAGTTTAGAAACTCAACCAACACAAAACCAGTAGTTGAAAGCAAAAAAGTAACGGTTACTAAAAATCAACCGGGAACATCAATTGCACTAAGCAAAAGTGATGAAAATAAATCCTATTCCCAGATTGTAAAAAATGTGCGGAAGAATGAGGAAACTTCTATAAAAGAAATGCTGGAACTCATCCTGAAAAGGATTGACCAACAAGATTTAAACATAAAACAGCTAAGCGAAGAAGTCGCTCTTAAAAAACAATGATAAACAGAACACTCAAAATCGCAACATGGAATGCAAACGGTCTTTTACAGCATGTATCAGAACTAAACATCTTTTTAGACATAGAGCATATAGACATTTGTTTGGTGTCCGAAACCCACCTCGCTATTGAACAAAGTCTTAATAATAAATTACCAAACTATACATGTTATCACGCTCCGCACACAGCTGACAAAGCTAGGGGAGGATCAGCAATACTTATAAAAAAGTGCTTAACACACTATGAAGAACCAAAGTTTACTAAAGAAAACATGCAAGTAACAACAATTAGTATTGGTATAAAAAAGAAAGAATTCAAAATAGCAGCTATATACTGCCCTCCGAGGCGCTCTCCAACTGAAGAAGACTATGCAGAACTCCTACATTTGTTAGGACATAACTTCCTTGTTGGTGGCGACTTCAATGCTAAACACACCCAATGGGGATCTAGGCTCATAACAACAAAAGATAAACGGCTATACCAAGCAGGCCGAAAATACAACTGCGAATTTTATTCTTCTGGTTCGCCAACATATTGGCCATCTGATACTAACAAAGTACCAGACCTTATAGACTTTTTCGTAGTTAAAGGTATTAAACGAAATCATATAAGTGTCGAAAGTAATTACGATTTATCATCAGATCATACTCCAGTAATTTTATCACTGCGCGAAACAGAAATAATAGAAAAAAATAATCCCAAGCTCGTGAATAACAGAACAAACTGGAACGAATTCAGAGACAAACTTGAAAATTTTATAAATCTAAGATCCCCTATGCAAACAATTGAACAAATTGATCATGAAGTAGAACAATTTATTGCTGATGTGCAGCAGGCTGCAGAAGAAAGTACTCCAACTATTTCGAATGGGAGAGAAAAAGAAATAAAATATCCTATCGAAATAAAGGAGTTGATATTGGAAAAAAGAAGAGCTAGAAGAAAATGGCAATCTACGAGATTCCCAGATGATAAGGTAGTTTTTAACCGTCTTAACAACGAATTAAAAAAAAGAATCTGTGAGTTTAAAAATGATTCACTAAGTAGATTCATGAAAAGTCTGACGACGGATGCTTCTACAGAATACTCCTTATGGAAAGCAACTAAGCACCTGAAAAGACCTCAGACACAAAACCCGCCGATAAAATCTCAAGATGGTAAATGGATCGGAAACACGAAACAAAAGGCTGATCTCTTTGCTGAACATCTCGCGAATGTTTTCAAGCCATTCCCAGCAAGCACAGCTACAGATCCCTTATAGTTTGTTGACAGAAACGACGAATGTGAAATACCTTTTGTCACGCTCAAAGAAGTAAGAAGCATGTGTCAACATAAGTTGTCAAACAAAAAATCACCAGGACACGATCTTATAACTGCATAGGTTCTGAAAAAAATGCCTCTTATAGCCTTCAAGAAACTCCAATTTATAATAAACGCATGCCTCAAACTAAGATATGTGCCACAACATTGGAAAATTGCGGAAGTCATTGTTATACCTAAAAAAGGTAAGCCACCAACAGAAGTTACATCTTACAGACCAATATCGCTTATACCAATCATACCAATCATGGCAAAAGTTTTTGAAAAACTGCTACTGAAAAGGCTTAGCAAAATAATTGAAGAAAGAAGACTCATTCCGAGCCATCAGTTTGGATTTAGAAATAAACATTCCACGATAGACCAAGTGCATCGAATTACGGATGTTGTGGAAAAGGCACTTGAAGAAAAACAAGTATGCTCGTCTGTATTCTTAGATGTTGCTCAAGCTTTTGACAAGGTTTGGCACTTGGGACTTGAGTACAAACTGCATAGAGACTTCCCCAGGCAGTACTAAGAAATACTGAAATCCTACGTTACGAACCGACTCTTTAGAGTACGGTACGACCAAAATTACTCGGAACTTAAGAAAATTGAAGCCGGTGTACCACAAGGAAGTGTCCTAGGACCAACCCTGTATCTGTTATATACAAGGGATATTCCAGTGGACATCAACGCTATCATGCAAAGTCATACTAACTCTGAAATGGAGACCGTATTAAATGTACGAGACAATGTTCGGAGATTAAGAAGAACCAAGCCTCATGAGCTGATGGGCTAAAAGCTACGGGAAAGTGTTATAACCTTAAACTTCCCCCAATGCAATTTAAAAATTAAGAAATAAAAATCATTTGTCGATCTTTCATAGATTAGTCCTGATTCACAGGTGGTTTTAGTCCGGTAAGAGTCCCACACTACCCGGTACCGATTCTTACCGAATGTCTTTTGAAGATTTCCATCGGATAAAAAAACAAAAAAAAAATTAGGTGCATCTGTTGGGAACTAGGGCCTATTGACTTACAGCTCTCAACCATTCCTGTGTGCGAGTACTGTTACCAGGGATGAATCGAACCTACAGTTTTAAGCATATTCCGAACGGCTAATTTGAGAAAACACTTTGTATGCTAAGAATTACTATTGGAGGATATGACAATTCCTCACAAGATGCAAGTCCTCTGACATAACTTACCATTACGCCACGGGTGCTTCATTTTTTTTTTCTTTTTTTATAATTCACAGGCACTCAAAAGGCTATAAGTACCCTTTATATGTTTATATTTAAACACAGTACGACCGTTAGACAAAGAGGGAAGGATTTAGAGGAGATACCAGTGCACATTGGTCTTAAAGTTCTGAACATCAAAATGAGAGTGAAAAACAGAGTTGGCCAAAGCATTCCATATTCTCGATATGCGATTTAAGAAAGAATCTTAGCTAAAGAGTAAACTGATGAGCATTTCTCGAAGTGCGAATACTACGGCTGCATCGTTTAGTTCGACAGAATATTGTTTGTAATAATATCGATAAAACAATGAAACATTGCGGCTGTGTTCTATAGATGTAAATGTTTCGATTGTAGTTCTATCGCCTGTCATTTTAAAAACCTTTTTTTGAATTTTATCCAAGATATTTAAACTTATTTTAGGGGCACCTGCTCAGATATGCGAATTATATTCAAGATTAGGATGGATGAAGGCTGGTTAACTACTGCCAGATCAAAACGTTTGAACCTATTCTTGTACTGACATACTGATTACTTTCCTGGATGGAAGTGCCAATCATAGATAGCGGGTCGGGGGTGTGTTACGCTTAAACAACAGGAGACAGCATTGAGTTTTCGAAGCATTAAATTCTACCAGTGTTTTGATTCCCCATTGGACAATCCTGCCAAGATCAGAATTTAATGAGCTTATCAAAGACTGCCGTTGAAGTTCCACATTTACATTATGTATTTCAGATTTAAAACCATCCAATACAACTTGTATTGAACTGTTAGAAATGTGGTTTCTTATCCAACAACGAAAAGATTAATCAATACCAAATGCACGCATTTTCGATAAGAGAGCTTGATGGCAAACTGTATGAAATGCCTTTGGAATATCAAGTGCAATAATCTTACTTTTTCTCAAAACGATTTATAAATTTGTTCCACTGTTTGGTGAGATAAAATATAAGATCACCAGTGGACCTATTGCAACGGAAGCCATGCTGCCAGTCATTAGGAAGCCTTGAAATGCAGTTCCGAAAGTGCAATTGGACGATTGTAAGGGGGGGAGCAGGATTCACCTTTTTTAGGGACAGGCTGGGCAAATGCTGTTTTCCATTTGCTCGAAAAGAGACCTGTAGAGTATGAAAGATGGAAAAATTTACGCAGTGGTTTTGCCAGCGTTGAAGAACACCTCTTCAGAACAGGAGAGATATTATCAGTGCCAGCGGATTTGTGTATGTCAAGTGTTTTTGAGTACTCTTGCACATGCAAGAGTGCGAAAGAAGATTCGTCCCATATGACACTTTCCGTATGAGCGTCGATTTAACAGCGAACTGTGCTGCAAGCAAATTGGCTTCATTAATCGAGCTTACATAGGAAGTGTCATTGTGAAACGAGGATTGGAACCGAGGGTAACGTGGAGTTTCGTACTCTTTTTACAAATGACCAGACATTTTCACTACCTTTAGGACATTGTAGTATTTTTTGCCTTAACTTCTGATCATGGAAAAATTTGGTTCGTAGATATGAACAATACAGGTCTTTCTAGCTTGTTTGAACTTATTCTGCTCTGACCTAACAACCTCTTTACAGGTCGAATCAAACCATGAGTTTTCTTTGGATTTGATAGATTTCACCTTATTCGGGATACAATTTCTAACTCCACAAAGAACAAAATTTGTAACCATATCTGGGCTGGAATTCACGACACTTTCGAGGAAACATAGTAAACATTTAGAGTTCCTGAAGAATTCATTTAAACCGTCCCAGTTGGCTTTCTCATATTACCAAACGCTTCTCTTAGGAATGTTTTCTTTAACTGGGGTTTTTAGACATGAGAATTTTGCAGATACTATACAATGGTCTGATGTGCCTAGAGGTGGTAATACACTGATTGTATATTTATTAGGGTCAGAGGTAAGAAACAAAATTAGGATGTTCGCGGATTGACCTACAACGTCAGGGATTCGAGCTAGCTCATCGACAAATGTTGCACTCGCATATTGGTAAAATACGCCAAGAACATGATTTAAACATCTGCATTCAAGCTCTAGTTTAAATTGTTGTGCTCATTTAAAAAAAGTATTTTCATATCAATTATGAAAGGCATTTAAAAGACAGGGTGGCATGGATGGCGCACTAATCGTGCTGCAAACATAGAACATAATAACTTTTTTTTTGTGTGAATAATAACTTTTTTTATTTTGCAGGTTATTATTTAGATTTATCAAAAATAAAAAGAGGCTGGGATGCGATCCACACTGATAACTTCCCATCCCGTCTGTCGATTTGTCTTGCTTTAATGTTTTTTTTTTTACTTCAGAATTTCAGAAAGTAGTAAGCTTATAGCAAGCGTCAAACTACGATCAGAGGTTCATCATGAGTGCATGTGTTAGTTGTTAGTAAAAAATAATACAAATATAGCCTAACACACGCACAAAAATTTCGTAATAGGGAGTCCATACCTGCGACGCCTATTTAAGATGAGGACGAACATGGCAATTATACAAAGAAAGGGTAACATAGGGATCATTGAACTCCTTTGCCCAGCGTTTTATAAAACCAAGCAGGGAACTTGCCTTATTAACAATAAAATTAATGTGATGTGTAAACCTTAAGTTGGAACAGAAATGTACACCTAAATCTTTAAATGTGGAGACACGACAGAGTTTTTGCTGTGATAAACAGTAGTCAAATACGTTACCGATTAGTTTTTTAGTGAAAGTTATAGTCTGACATTTTAAAGGGTTGAGTAAAAGGCTATTTTTCCACACCAAAATGTGAAACTATCAATGTCGACTTGTAAAAGAATACGATCATGGTTGGACTTTATTATTTTGAAAAACTTCACTTCGTCAGCAAAAATAAGAATTTCACTCGACCGTAGACATGACGATACATCGTTAATAGACAGGATAAACAGAAAAGGGCCAAGATGACTCTCCTGGGGAACACCAGATTGAGCAACAAAAGGTTCAGAATGACAATTTCTAAATTTTAATAAAAGTTTAAATAAAATAATTCCGTGGCTAAGTTGGTCAAAAGCTTTTGAAAAGTCAGTGTATACACAGTCAACTTCATAACCTTGTTCTAAAGCGTTTGAACATATGTTTGAGAATGTGAGGAGGTTAGTAACGGTTGATCTTAATTTCACAAAACCATGTTGCTGTTCGCAAATGATATTTTTAGTAAAATATGCTACGCTTTCACAAACAAAAAAACGGATTGTTGGATTTTTATATAAAAATTACTGAATATCGAAAACAATATTTTCTGTGAAATAAAATAAGTTTGAAGCCACTATTTTTAATTTTTGAAAAGCTATTTGAGTCGAAAGTAAATTTTTACCGAGTTTTTTTTAGAGTTTAAATTTTTGTTAATAAAAACTGTAAATTAGATTTTTATCGAATGTTGAAAACAATATTTCTTATAAGATAAACTTAGTTTGAAGCTAATATTTTAAAGTTTTGAAAAGATATTTGAGTTGAAAATCAATTTTTACCAACTTTTGTTAAATTTTTTTGGGGTTTTTAATTTTTTGTACAAAAACTGTCAATTGGATTTTTATCAGAATTTTACTGACTGATGTCAACAACAATATTTTTTAAAATATAAAAGTAAATTAAAGCCAATATCCCAAAGTTTTGAAAAAAATATTTGAGTCGAAAATCAATTTTTACCATCTTGTATACATTTTTTTTATGTTTTTATTTTTTGTAAAAAAACTGTCAATTCGATTTTTCTCAACATTTTTGAGAATATTAAAAACAATATTTCTTATAAGATAAAATAATTTTGAAGCCCAAATTTCAACTTTTTGAAAAGATATTTGAATCGATATTCAATTTTTACCAACTTTGAGTAATGTTTTTTTTCGAAATTTTATCAGATTTCAAAAACATTATTCGTCGTTGCTTAAAATTGTTTTGGAGATGAAATCATATTTTACTCGTAAAATTTTGGAGGTGGCAAATTTTTTTTTCAGTTTTTTTTTTGATTTATAAAAAAACTGTTAGATGGAGTTTTTTCAAAAAATATACTTCTTTGATATCACGGTACAATATATAAGTCTCTAGAGTTTTTTTTTCGTAAGATATTTAGGGTTAACCAAAATGTTGACCTTTTTTTAAACGGATATGGTAAAAAAACCACGCACGCAATTTTCTTAAGAGCCCTTTCTGCATCTTTCTGCCTTATTATGTGTATAACAAAATTTATTTGAAATCAATATCTCTTCTGGTTCTTGAGCTATAGACGACGAAAAAAACGTCGCGAACGTACGGACGTACGGATGTACAGATTCAATTCTTTGAGAGTAAGAGTTCTGATGAGGAGACCAGACTTGACTATAGCGTATTCAAACAGAGGTCTAACAAAGGTGGTGGATAGGGATTTAGTGACATAGGGGTTCGAGAATTCTTCAGACCATGGTTTTATGAAACCAACGGATGAGTTGGACTTGTTAATAATAAATTCAAAATGGGCTCGCAAATATAACTGAGTGTTCGAAAATAACTCCTGTCTCGCGAACAGGACAGACAGAATGAATGGTAATATCGTGCATGCTGTTAGTTCGATATGGAAGATGTGAACGCTTATGGGTAAATGTTATAAATTGGCATTCAACTACATTAAGTTCCAAAAAAAATTTGTTGCACTAAGTCTGAAATGAGTCAAGATGAATTATCAATGACATTAATAACGTCGTTGATAGTTAAGACCAATAAAAAAGGACCAAGGTATCTCCCTTGAGGCACTCCTGAATCTGTATGAAAAGTATCAAAGATTGAGAACCTAAAAACAACAACTTCGAATAAAAAAGTGTGGGAAATAAAGGGCTTTAAGTTTAAGATAAATAAATTAGTGTAAATTAGTAAAGTCTGTAATGATAACGTCCACTTCATTCCCTTTCTTTAATTCGTTTAGAGTTTTGAACATAAAATTAGTAAGATTGGTTGTAGTGGATCTGCTTCATAGGAGGCCATGTTGCTGGGAAGAAAAAATAGGTTAGGTTAGGTTAGGTTATAGTGGCTGTCCAAGATGGAACGGACACACTTAGGCCAGTTTAATGGCCCATTGTGATACCACATGAAGGCTTCCTCCTAAGCTCAATGGAACCAGTTAGAGTCTCTTACGAAACGTGAGAGGCTGATTATCCCGATATGATTTAGATCGTTTAGATCGTTAAAGAAGAATTCTCCTAGGTAATTCTTGCGTTTTCGAGCTAGAGCAGGGCATGTGCAGAGAAGATGAAGAACCGTTTCTTCCTCTTCCTCGTCCATACAGCTTCTGCAAAAGTCATTTGAGAATACGCCTAGTCTCATGGCGTGCTTTCCTATTAGACAGTGTCCGGTTATGACACCTATTATCGAGCTTATATGTGATCTGCTTAGAGAGAGCAAGCACCTTGAACGTTTTAAATCCAGTGTTGGCCAGACGTTTTTTGTGGCTTGACTCGTGGTGATGTTGGTCCACCTGGTGCCTGCCCTCCTCGCAGCGTCTTGCATTAGTAGCAGTTTACAAGTAGCGATTGGTATGCCAGTACTTGCCAAACGTGGTAGGATGGGTTGTACTGTACCGTTCCTGGCGAGTTCATCTGCCTTACAGTTACCTGGAATGTCTCTATGGCCAGGCACCCAGCAAAGGTGAATATTAAACTGTTGCGCCATCTCCATTAGAGATGATCGACAGTTATGGACTGTTATAGAGTTTGTAGAGACTGAGTCCAGAGATTTGATAGCGGCCTGGCTGTCGGAGAAAATACGGATATCAGATGTTGATATCACGTTTTCTTTGAGCCAAGACAAGACTTCCTTAATCGCCAAAAGTTCCGCCTGGAACACGCTACAATGATTGGGAAGGCGGAATGAGAGACTTAATTTCAGTCGTTCAGAGTACACACCACCACCAACCCCTTCTTTGGTCTTTGAGCCATCTGTGTAAAAGTGGATTGACTCATCCTCTAAGAATGTCCTATCCTCCCAAAAAGATCTGGTAGGTATAGAAATCTGGAAATTCCTATCGAATTGTAGTTGGGGGATGGTGTAGTCTGTGTGCTTTGGAATTGATTCTAAGTACCTTAGAATTACGGAGTGGCCAATGTTGTTGTTAGTCCACTGCGACGAAGCATTGAGGCGAATAGCCGAGCTTGCAGCTATTTGTTTGCTTAATATGTCAAGAGGTGTAAGGTAGAGCAAGGTGTCCAGTGCTGCAGACGGGGTCGTGCGAAGCGATCCGCTTATACATAGGCAGGCTGAACGTTGGACTTTATTTAACTTGCCCCTGTTTATACCTTTCTCTTAAGCAGTCCACCATACTGCCACACTGCACCGTACGTTAAAATCGGTCTGATTACCGATGTGTATAGCGAATGCGTGATTCTGGGTTGTAAACCCCATTTATTACCAATAGCTTTTTTGCAAGAAAAGAGAGCTACAGTAGCTTTTTTGACTCTTTCCTGTACGTTGCGTTTCCAATTTAGTTTTTTGTCTAAGACAAGACCTAGGTATTTACTATTTAGCCTCGTCTGAGAATTTTAATTGGATTCCTTTAATATAAGGAGGGTTGACAAATGGAATTTTGTATCTCCTCGAAAATAAGACCAGATCGGTTTTGTGTGGGTTAACAAACACCCAGTCCACACCGATCAGCCCAAAGTATTAGTCTGTCTAAGGCATTTTGTAAGAGTTCTTTTAGGATGTTAAGATGCTTTCCTGAAACTGCTATAGCAACGTCGTCCGCATAGGCTATCACTCTGAAACCCTCTGCATCCAGACTAGTTGGGATTTCATTCACCACTAGGTTCCAGAGGAGAGGGGATAGAACACCACCTTGCGGTGTCCCTCTACTAACGAATCGTCTGCTAGAAGAGTTGCCCAGTTTTGAATTAATTATTCTGCTAGTAAGCATTAAATGAATTAACTCCCGAAGCGAACTCTCTACATTTAGAGATGTCAGTGCAGAAGTGATTGCAGATGTGTCCACGTTGTTAAAGGCACCTTCGATGTCAAGGAAAGCAACCATAGTGAACTCTTTATGATGGAGGGAATATTCGATGGTGCGTACTAAAGTGTGTAACGCTGTTTCCACCGATTTACCCTTACAGTAGGCATGTTGAGACGAAGACAGAAGTCTTGTATCGATACGTGCCCTTAAATGGATATCAATCAATCTTTCCAGGGTCTTAAGAAGAAATGATGATAGACTTATAGGTCGTAAATCTTTAGGATTAACTTGGGAGCATTTACCTGCTTTAGGTATAAAGACAACTTTAACTTCTCTCCATGCCGAGGGAACATGGACCAGGTAAAGACAGCTGGTAAAAATTGCCTCAAGGATTGGTGCAATTATATCAGAGGCTTTTTGTAATTCTGCTGGTATTATTCCATCTGGTCCTGCAGCTTTAAATGGTTTGAAGCTGTTGAGAGCCCATTGTAACTTATCCTTTGTGATCAGACCTTGTGGATATGTTGTATTTGAACTTGAACGTGCAAAGCTGTTGCAAGTTTCGGTAAGAGAACTACCAGGAAAGTGAGTGTACAATAGTAGGTTTAGTGATTCATTACTTGAATTAGTCCAGGAGCCATCTGCATTTTTTAAGCAGCTTGGCATAGCTGGATTAGTTGAAAGAATTTTCCGTAACCTAGAGGCTTCAGAAGTTTCTTCTATCATGCCACAGAAGGATCGCCAAGAAGATCGCTTGGATTTCCTTAGTGCCTTCTTGTAGATTCTTAGGGATTCTTTGTAGGAGTCCCAATGAGATGCTAGTCTTGCAGCTTTGGCCCGGTTGAAAAGTTTCCTGCATTCCTTCCTGAGCGAGTCAAGCTCTGAGGCCCACCATTGTGGTTTCCTCTTTCCTCTTATGTATATAAGTGAAAAAGCAATTTCTAGCGATCTGTTCATAGCAGAGGTAAGGACATTGACTTTGTTGTCAAGTTCGTTAGCGTTAGAGAAAGGACTAGATAGTCCAGGTTCTAGTAAACTCTGTAATAAGTTCCTGTATAAAGCCCAGTCAGTTTTCCGATAGTTTCGAAAAGTCAATGGACTCGGGTTATCATCCACATTTATATTGAACTGGATATATCTATGATCAGAGAACGAGTGTTCTTTGGATACTTTCCAGTCCAAGATCCTATGGTGTATACTATCTGAGACAAGAGTTATGTCTAAGACTTCTTGTCAAGTTTTAGTTATGAAGGTTGGTTCATTGCCAACATTACTTACTAAGAGGTTAGTACCAAGAATATAATCAAAAAGAGACTCACCTCTGTCGTTGATATTCGTACTGTCCCATACAGTATGATGAGCGTTAGCATCGCTCCCAATAATTAGGCGGATCCTTTGCCTTTCTCCGGGGTTTTTCCAGGGAGAGGGCCAGGGTGGTCATGCCCAAGATACGCCGATACCAGCCAGAAACTTCCTTTGGTTGTTTCTAGCCTAGCTACGGTGGTATCTTTGTCACTGAAACGATGGAGCAAAAATACCTTAATGCTACGTTTCACTAGTATGCAAGATCTATGTTCACCTTTATCTGTCACACAAAGTGTGTAGTATCCAGGAGTCCTGAGTCCTCGAACAACGGATCCTGCAACCCATGGCTCTTGGATCAGGACAATATCTTCCCCGTTAGTGGCCAGACGGAGAAGAAGTGAGGCCGAGGCCTTTATGGAGTGTTGGAGATTAATCTGTACTAACTGCAGCATTTTGGCTACAATTAGGCAGATCAACCTCCACCACGGTTTTGTTTTGATCCTCTGTGTCTGAGGATGAACCCAAGAGTTCGTCCTCGCTCAGAAGGATCATGTTAAGGTCGTCCTCAGTCTCCATTAAGGATGGACTGTCCACGACTTTTGTAGAGGGTGCACTCGCGATTGGAGAGGACAAGGGTGCATCGTCACCCTCTGTTAGGAGAGAAGACGACGTCCCAGGTTCACCAACCGCTAGTTCACCTTCGGTAGTTTTTGGAGGCCCGCTTTCCGCGTTAACCTCATCTTTTTTATATATTCGAATTTTAATGGAAAAATAGGTCTAAATGAAAATAGAGCGAGTCCGAAACAATACTTTCGAAGAGCTTGGGATTTGAATAAAGCTTGGCTATGGGTCTGTACATCATAAGATCATTTTTGCTACTGTTTTGTGAACAGAGAAAATATAGGAATCGTTTCAAAGCTTTGGGAAAATAGATTGAAAAATACAATGACGAAACAGTACTGAGAGAAGTTTATATAAAGAGGTTGTTGCACCAGGAGAGAAATAATCTTTGAGTAGGCTCGAATTTTTGTCAACAATATCATCACTTATTTTGATTTGGGTATGGGAGGTGCATGGGGTAGCTTTTAAATAATAAAAAAAAAAACTATAATCAGGTGCTTCAAAAAGATTTCTGTACAATTGTTTGAAGAATGAGGCAAAGAGGTTTGTAATAGTTGCAGGGTCAGTAGATGATATATCTTAAAATTTTAATGTACATAGGATTTACTTTTAATGTTTATAAGTAAGTAAGTAAGTAAGAAGTAATCACATCTTAGCTTTTCTATTAATAAAAACATTAAGCTGATTTGTATATAACATACAAATTTATTAAAAATATACGTGTTATTGGTTCGAAAGATATTTGGGTTCAACAAATTTGTTTATTTTTTTTAAATAGCTAAAGTATTAACCAATCCTATAATTTGTTTTGAAAGTCCGTTTTGCATCTTTTGATGCAGAACGGACTGTAAAACAAAGTTTATTTAAAGTCGATATCTTCATTGGTTCTAGAGATATGGCCAAAGAAAAAAGTATACCTTGAAATGTTGAGAAATGTCAAAAACTTTTCGTATTCATGGTATGTGGCTGGCTACCCCGAACGCGTGTACACGTACAGAGGTAAATTAAATTTTTTTTTTTCGTATCAAAAACGTAACTTTTGAACTTTTCTTTAAAAAATGCATAACATTAGATCGCTTGTTACCAAGGGCACTAGGAAGTAAATTATATCGTATTTCGTATACTTCTTAATATTAACAATCAGTGTTTTTTTCAGAATTCATGTCCAAATTTGTCTTGAGACCTAAGGGCTAGATCAAATATATAAATATTAATTAAACAATTTCTATGTCTTAGAATCTTGGTTATTTCATTACCAAATGAATATTTTTCTTCGAATCACCCTTAAAAGGCAAGTCCATAAAATATTAGAATATAACATTTAAAAAACCATGAACATTAGAATAAGAAAAATTCCAAGAATAACCCACCACAGATGGCTTAAGTTTCTAACAAAAAAAGGTAAACAAAGAATGGTCTTATAAAATATTGATAAAGTATTCCATTGAATCCATTAAGGCGTTTTTCCAACTAGTACTATCCCAAGGCAGCATCATTAGTATCAATATAATCTTACCAATATTCAAAGTTTCCAATGCCTTTTCCTTTTTTAATATACAGCTTATTGTCATTAGGATACGTTTTTGTGTTTCATATTTAGGGTTTAAAAGGATAACATTTTTGTGCTAAATTTAATAATTGAATGAACTTAAAAAAATCATTGTAACCGAATTAAAATCATAATTTTCTTCTTGGGTAACCACACCAATAAATCAGGAAATTGTGGGTGGTAAAAATTAATAGACAATACAAAAACGTGCCTAATCTTTTTTCGATATTACAAAAATTCAAATCGAGGTTCAGCAGAACTGATTTTAATATTTTTTGATTTCTATTGAATTGTTAAGATGTAAGCAGCATGATTTGGAAACCTTTTGTTTGAATAATTATTTACGTCGTTAACATCTTTGCTTTAGAAATGTATCTCATTAAGATTTTTATGTGGATGATGAAATTACTAGGAATTAGGGTTCATTAAAATTACACTCGTTTTTAAGAGGAAACGCAGACGATATCTTGAATAAAAAAGTAAATCAAGAAATTTGGCGAATTTAGCTGTGTTCACTTTAAAATCATACAAAAAAGGGGAGAATAAAGACAAGAATTGGTTAGCTTGTTAATGGTTCATTTTATAAGTAGAATATTTCCTGATTTTCTCTTACGTTCGTTGAAAGTTTCAATTTGTTGAATAGGATAATAGGATTCATCCAATTCTTAAGACTTACAATTATAGATTATTTTTAACTATGAACTAGGACTTTTATTAAGATGTTCCAGTTTTCGAAAACTATTTGAAGTAAATATTTGTTAACCGCATGGTTTCACGTTACGAACCGTGAATTGGCCTCCAAGATCGTTCGATTTAACAGTGCTTGTCTTTTTCTCTGTGATGATAAGACCGATACTTGGAATACAACATCTTCTGCGTTATTGCCTATATTCGGGCACAAATGTTTGAAGAAGCCGTCAACAACTTGATCTCCATTTAAGACTACGTCTGATTCATCTTTTTCATTTGGTCTTAACAAAATAACTTTGAGTCATTTGAATTGATACAGTTCCTAAAATATTTAATAGTATTCAACAGCACTCAGAGAAATAATATTTTTATTTTCGTTTATTGCTAAAGAATATCGTTTAAAATAAATGAAAATCGTTTACAGTGAAGTTAAAATGTTTGCTGCAAACGAATTTCATTCGACGCAACTGAATTTCATTTGATTCAAATTATAATTCGATAACAGCAAACATATTGCAAAACAACCCATTCGTTGGTGAGTTCATTTGTTAAGTTTGTTTAGCACAAAGAGCAGATTTGTGAGAGGAGTGTGGGACAAACGCATACAATTCAACTGGAAACGAATAATTCGCTTGATTTAAACGCATTATTTGTTTACATCAAACAAATTTTATATTTCACTCAAATTGTCCTGTTCTTTTCTACAATCGTAAGATGTGATTGCAAAAAATGTAAGTATTAAGAATGTCTTAGCAGCAAACGTGCAATTCGTTCACAACAAACCTTTGGTCGTGAGCACCAACTTAACATTTCGTTAGTCATAAAGGAATAAATAGTTTGCTTCAAACGAGTAATCCGTTTGCCCCAACTTGAAACTTCTTTTGTCATAAACGAACAAAACGATTACTCCAAACGTATGATTTATTCGTTAACTTTTAGTTAGTTTTTTAGAACTCAACAACTTTTTTTACAAATCACGAAAACTAACAAAAAAAATTCTACGAGACAAAATAGAATGTACCAATAATTCAACGAGACTTCGGAAAATTCTAGTAAAGGAATCTACATTAATGGGGTCACTAAGAAAACCCACTGGTCTAGTAATAGAACAGTCTATTGTAAACTAGATCATGTATATGCTTAAACATAAGCGGATCAATAGCGAACTAGATGCTTCATAGATCAAAGTATCAACTTTCAGAGGAACACCCAAATTAGGTGTACTTTCACCACTTCTCTGCATTCTGATCATGAACAAAACCCTTAACAAACTTGAATACAGTGGTCTCAAAGCAATGGCCTACGCGCTATTGACGTAGCTCCACTGGTGACAGGGAAATTCCTAATCACTATAAGTGAACCAAGCTTTATGCAGAATTTATGCATGGATAAAAAACTGTTTTTTGGCGATTTACCCTCTTAAAACAGATTTAGTTGTCTTTACAAATACCCTAAGATACCCTAAAAATGCTAATAGAATCTTCAGTAGAAGCTGGGACCTACAAATCCCAAAATCATACTGTGGATGTACACTGCAATCGTCCGACCAGTACTTAATTATTTATTTATTTATTTATTTCATCAATCAGAGCATATTGAACTCTTATAGACTAAGATACATAATTAAAAATTTAGTTACATATTTGTAGGTGGGTATATACAACTCAAATTACATTTAATTGATTTACATAGTTTATCTATTATTAAATAATAAAAAATGTTATACATGTGTAAAAAATAACAATATTTAAATTTTGTTTAAAACTATTGATTTAAAAGTTTCTCTGGTGCAATCCATATAAAAGTTTATCCCAGAGCAAACTAAATTGCTTTCTCTGATGCAACGAGAAATGGGTTCATTGCGTCCATAGTTTGTGCGGTGAAACTGCTCATAAATTAAAAACCGTTCTCGTGTAATTCTTAGAGGAGCATTACTCTCATGGACTAGAGCTGCTAGAGGTGGACAATTAACATGATTTGTAATGATATCCCGAACAAACATAATTGAAAAGTATTTACGACGAGCTTCTAGCGTTTTTATTCCAAACAACAGGCATCTGGTTTCATAAGAAGGTGTTACTATTCTCCAATTTAACTTGAAAAAAGCATAACGTGTAAAATTTCTTTGAATTTTTTCAATTCTTTCTGATGTATTTGCATAGTAAGGATTCCAAACTGTACAGCAATACTCAAGTACTGATCTTACCAGAGAGTTATAAAGAGATAATAAAGTGAATGAATTAGTAAATTCTCTGGTATTTCTTTTTATAAAACCCAGCATCTGATTCGCTTTATTGATCAAGTGATCATAATGAGGAAGGAACGACAGATTAACATCTAGGATTACTGCCAAGTCTTTTTTTTTATTTACTCTTGTTAGAATTATGTTATCGATATTGAAATCAAAGACAATTGGATTAAGAATCCTGAAACACGATAGTATTTGACATTTTTCTACGTTCAAATGAAGTTTATTTATCCTGCACCAATCTACCAATCTCACCAGGTCTTCTAGCAGAAGGCAACAATCCGATATGCAGGTAATCCTACGGTAGATCTTGAGATCATCGGCAAAAAGGAGACAGTCAGAATTTTTAAAAATTGTTGGAATATCATTCACAAAAATAAGAAAAAGTAAAGGTCCTAAATGGCTACCTTGTGGAACGCCTGATGGGACATACATATCATCAGAATAAAAGTTTTTAATTTTAACAATTTGTACTCTTCCAGTCAAGTAAGACTCGAACCAGTTTAAAAGAGACGAACTTATACCAAAGGAAAGTAATTTGTGGAGTAGAATTTTGTGATTGACTCTATCAAATGCTTTGGCAAAGTCGGTAAAAATTATATCGGTTTGAAACCCTTTTTCCATATTATTTATGATTACCTTCACCATAATAGTTAAGTTGGTTGCAGTAGATTTACCTACTACAAAACCGTGTTGGAACACTGATATCTTTTCTTGGATTAAAGACGAAATTTTGTTATACACCACTTTTTCAAATAATTTTGGTATAGCAGATAGCTTGTAGATTGGTCTATAGTTTGTGACCTCTTGCTTTGATCCCGATTTAAAAATAGGGGATAAAAATGAGATTTTCCAGGTTTTCAAAAATTGGCCTGTAGCTAAAGAAATATTAAAAATGTTTGTTAGTGGCTGAGCTAACGCAATTGCACATTTTCTTAGTAGAAAAGGTGGAATTTTGTCCGGACCTTCACTTTTATTTAAATCTAAATTCAATAAAGCCTCCTCTATTTCATTCTGACATAAAACAAGTGAACCAATGTCAACGCATTTGCTTAAGCCTGATGGAAGATCGTAATTTGTAACAGTTTCTGAAGAATAAACAGATTGAAAATATCTCGCAAATAAGTTGCAAATTTCAGAAACTTCACTGGTAGTTGTGTCTAGATACTTCATACAGCTAGGCAGCCCAAAAGATTTACGTTTGGAGTTTAAGAAGTGCCAAAAACGTTTGCTATTGCATTTGAGTTCGTTTTCAATTGAAAAAATGTAGTTACGATGTAGAAATTTATTTAAATAGTCAAATTTTCGCTGACAATCTATATAATTATTTCGTAAATTTAGATTTTCTTTATTATTTTTGTGTAATTTATATGCTTTATTCTTTTGATTTTTGAGATTAGTAAGCCTTCTATTATACCAGGCAGGGTTAGAATTTGTTTTTAAATATATCGTTGGTACATACTTTTCAACTGCATTATTTAAAATATTTGTAAAAATTGCGTAATTGTTATCTAAATTAGAATCGCTGAGTATAATTTGACACGAAAACGATAACAAATGCTCAATCATTGCATCAAAGTTAGCATTTTTATAATCGTAAATAATAGTATTAGATTCATTTTCATTTTTAATAATTAATAATAATTATGGTAACATGGTATGGTGGAATGCGTTAGGGAAAGCTTAAAATCTAAAAACCCTGCAAGAATGGAAGGAATACTCAATCTTCTAGCCCTGGATCGGTTTGTAAGGAAAACAGTGACTTACGGCTAAGCCCAACCAACTGCTAGAAAACCAGCCACATAGGATACGCTCACATTATATGTACATTGTACATGCATGAATAATGTAAGCACAGACTACATAACTCCATGTCTAAATTTCAATAAACCCTTTTATATCTTCCCTGATAACAATTAATGAGTGACATGTCCCATACATTAGTGAGTCGACAATATCCATGTACACTGACGAACGGATCTAAAACTAATGCAAGGAGGTGCAGTTTTCTTTCCTGAAACACTCAATTTTGCCAGCTCTTTAAGCCCGATCAAAGCAGTGTCTTCCAAAGGTGGGAAAGCTTTGAAAGCCAGGAAACTATGGCCCAAATTCGAAAAGAATAGATACCCTCTTCGGTTATGCATCTAGACAAAAAATCTATACGATTACCTATTGGGTAATATCGTCTTACAACAGATATTATGTGCAAAGGATGCAATCACGAGGAAGAGCAGGAAGTCCACTGCTTATGCTACTGCCCAGCACTATGCAACACTAGAAACAAACTTTTATTAAGACACATCTTTAATAATCTTGAAGAACATTTTTGAAATTCTTAATATAAGTTTAAAGAACAAAATGAAAAGTCTGGAAGTTCTCAAATACCTTTGGGATTATGTAAAAAGGCCATAAGTCAAAAATTTGCATTTTAACTTTATGATTTGTTGTTAAGGTCTTTTTTGCCTCTTTTGTTTAATACTTACAACGTGAGTTTTGAAAAAATTGTAAATAAAGTATTGATTTAGCCTTACAACAAGAAGACAGACAAATTCATATTTGTTTCGATATTGACGTCTTAAGTTTATTGGGCCTGTGTGACCAGTTTCTGGCTTAGGACCTTTTTCTCTAACGTCAAAAATACTGGATATTTTTTACATTATTTGAAAAAAATTCTTAGTACTTACAGAAGCATTAAGGCTTTATATTTCCAAAATTTCTAATACAAATCCGGGCCGCAGCATTAGTTTCCATGAGCTTTACCTGACCCAGCCATCTCCGTCGTTGAACTTTAATCCTTCTGGCTAAGTCTATACAGCTGGTCACGCTAGGTCACGCAAAGAACTTTTCTCGAAAAGACCCAAGGTGCTTTTATCCGATTTTGTCATAGTCCAAGCTCCGTATAGCAAGACGGGAATGATGAGGGTCTTATATAGTGACACTTTGGTCGCTTAAAAGTGGGCTTTCTTAGCCCAAAAAATCAGCGGTAAGCAAGATTTATTCTTCGTTTGATCTCAGCGCTAATATTACATTCTGTGTTCATAGCCTAGGTAGACAAAGTCCTTAACTACCTTAAAGTTACATCTGTCTATGGTGACGTTTTGACCGAGACAGCGATGTTTTAGGTTCTCCATGGTCATTCTCCACAAACTCTATAAAGCTCATCCATGTAGATGCTGTCATATGCGGCCTTGATATCGATGAAGATATGACGAGTGTCGATTTGATGTTTTTGGGTTTTGCCAGGATCTGCCGTAATATAAATATTAAATCGACTGTCGACTTTCCTAATCACTGATAAAGACCTATGAGATGGTTAACTAGTAATTTTAGACGTTCACATATTGCAGAGAAAAGTTTTTCTAAGCGTTGTTTTGATGCCTCTCTAGTTGCTGCTGTTAAGAGGTTCTCCTTTTTTCAGTATCGAGAAAACAATACTTATAGGTTCCATTCATCGGACATGGTTTCTTTCAACCATACAGATACGTTGCATCATGATTCTAACTAAATTATCTCCAGCTTGTCTTGACTTCAGCTTAGCAATAGGGCAATCTTAAGTCGGGAAGGCACAATTGTTAGCTTTGGTCCTCCATATTAAATGTATCTTCCTGCCAGACACCGGAATTCGGTCTTCAAAAGTGGTCCTTCCATATCCTCAGCATTGACTGTGGTTCCACTATGATGTTTGCCGCTGATGCGTGTTGTTTGGCTGCATTTGCATGTCCACATTTCTCATCTAAGCAAGTGTTTCTCGTTGGTTGGTCCTTGAAACCCAGCACATCAGAGGCAGCTTCCAAAAGAGGTTACATGTGACTCGGTCGGAGGAGGTTCTGGCAATCGCTTTCGATTGTAGCCATTCGACGTTGTATCTTTTCCCAGCATCTCCCTGTTTTTCCTTGGGTCTGGAAACCCGACCTCGTTGTAGCCAAGGTGGCAGGTCCGAATCGATGTTAGTTTGTTTGGAACGTTCAAACATCCATAACACTGGAATCGTGTCTAGTATCGATCATAGTATGGTCAATCTGGATGACGGTTAATTGATCTAAGGAACTTTAAAAACACGTACTGGCTACCGTGACGTTTTGCCCCGCACCAAAACCTACGAGTATGAGCCTAAATTCAAATTCAGAACTGTTGTCGTGCAGGCTGTTTTCCCCGATTATTCCACCAGAGATGTCTTTCCTTCTTAGCCGTACATTAAAATCGCTCAGGACAACATCGTAGCTAGGACACTGCTCATATGGTTTGTCTAAGGGCTCAAAGAACATACCCTTGTAGTTGGCGTCCTTTTATCTGTGAATTTAGCCTAGATACGGATGGTTATGAGTTGCTCGCTGATACACCTTAAACTAATGACTTCTTGGTCTTGCCTAAGTCTGGCTCCAATGACAAAGCCAGTAGCAGTAACCATAGTACGCATTTTTCGTCCTCTTTTTGCCCGGCCCATCATATCGCATTTCCCTAATGGCGTTAAAATTTTGCTTCATAGCAGTCTAGGGCCTCTGCTAATTCTTAGGCTGGACTTGGTCTAGTAAGGAACTTTACATACCACGACACACGTGCCGTGCATATCTGAAGTTCGTTGTCCTTAAATCGTGTGAATGTAAATCCGTCTCTTTCGAAGACTTGTTGGTGTTTCACCTTGGCAATTTATCCGCTGCCAGTTGAAGGCACTCAATTTTTACCGCGGGGAGGTGAAAGTAGGAGTTGATAGACAGTGGTGGGTTTTGACTTATTGTACTAAACATTAAAAAGGTTCCTCATAAATTGCAAAATTTTATCATTCGTATCATACAATAAAAATTATTAAGGTATTGTAATCTTGGGGATGAGAATATTTCAAATTTAGCAACAGCCACTTTGAAATTGAAGACTGGAAAAGTCTAAGAACAAAGAAAGAATTTTCTTTAAAACCTTTTTTTACTGAACAATATACATACATACATAATACATAGGTATAAGAATGAGAATCGGAATTTAAAAAATTAAATTTGCCAATCAGAGTATTTTAATTCCTTACAGAGAAAATATAAGAGAATTAAATTCTTGAGTTCTTAGAAGTGCCAGAGACGTATGAAAGGAATGTGACTTTATACAGTCTTTTAAATACTATACGTTCCTTCGAATGCCATCATTACGGAATGCTTTAAAAAATGTTTTAAAACTCTTTATTTTCTGTTTCTATTTTGAAGTAAAATAATTTACCGAAGTTAAGTTAAACAGAAGGGCAAGCATGTAGGTAAGGCAGATTCTATATGCGTTGCGTAGCGAATATGTACGTGATGTCGATAAGAAAAATAAAAGTTGGTTTGAATTGGAGTAGGTGGTTTATTTTTTACTTCCGTATCCTTTTTTACGAACGGGTAGAAGAAAAGGAAATTCAATGAAAAATGTATACTTAAAATCATCGGAAGCACTTACATTTTGTTTATGTTCAACATATACATATGTATAAGATACGTACCGTGAAATGTAAAAAGCGTAGTAAGATTTCTACTACGTGAAGGATGGATGCTTGAAATTCTTGAAGAATATAAAAACCCGTTAAGAAGAATTCAATTTAAAGCTATCGAATTACCTGTACCTGTACTTCCTACAGGAAAATAAATTCCTTTGTCTATTAATGGTTTATTAAAATACTTAACAGAAATAAATTGCTGGTTTGGGTTTGATGCTTTTTATAGTTAAACAATATTTTACTAAAAGGTTTTTCAATTAAAGGTTTTGATGTAAATAGAACGCTTTTTCGACAGATGTCACATTAGAAGCTGTGATCTTTTGACATTTGAAAAGTGGGTATAGTGTCTAGCAACAGTACCGATACTGGTTGTGTCTTGAAGTGCACCAAAATGATCAGCAATTTAATTAAAGAATGATTTTTAGTGATAAATCTTATTTTCAACTCGGAGTCCAAGTTAAAAAACACAATTGTCGCATTTGATAAAATCCAAGAATTTAAAGCCTCCACTTTCAAAGTGGCCCTTTTTGGTAATGTATTAAGCTACTACTTTATCCCACCCTCAAATGGTTCTCACCTTGATGTGGTGGGAGGGTTTATGTCTGACCCTCCAGAAAACTACCTGCAGTGTCAGGCAACCAAGACAACCCAAAAACAGAGATGTCAATCGAAATTACCAACTATGGATTTAAAAGTCAGTATAGAGAATAGTATTCGAGTGGAGTTATACACTCAAGAGTCGGCAGGAGTCACGACAAGATTGCCAGTGACGTTTTCAACAACAACAACACCAAACTCTGTACCTAGCAGTGGTGCCAATAAAAGGAATTAGCCCCTTTATGAATGTCTCATGGACTTCTCTGACTGCGACGATGGGGATGTGTATCCATAGCAGTTTAAAAAAGGTAAACATTTTGGTTAACCCTAAATATCTCACGCTCTAGTGACGCTAGAAACTTGAATTAAATTTTATATTACATATTGTACGTGATACCAAACAAGAATATTTTTTTAAAAAAAATCCAATTAACGATTTTTGTATTAATCAAAATTTGTCCCGACGAAAATTATACGAGTTAAAACGATTTCATCTCAAAAACAAATTTGTGCAACAAAAAATAAAGTTTTTAACATCCGGTACAATTCTGATAACTGAAATCCAAATTAGAGTGACACGGAGGTTGATGTTGAGGCTGGATAGTTCATTCCGACATTGTTGGACCAGTATAGAGGATGTTGTGACAGAATTGATAACATACAGATTGGATACCTGGCTGTCAGTGCAGATAGCCATGTTAACTTTCCATAAGAAGTTATTTTAATGGGTCCAATTTGTCGAATTGAAAATTTTGACTTTTCTCGACGTTTCAAGATCAAACACATTTAAAATTGTTGTAACTTAAGTAATGCTTTAAATTATTTTCATAAAATTTGTTTCCAAGACAAAGAGCCAATATTCAGGTTTTTAAGAAGAAGCCTTTGATAAAAGATCTTCAATTTTATATTAAGTTGCCTTTAAAATCCTGAAACTAACCTTCCATTCCATCTTATTTTTTTTATATGCACATAAATAGTGAACATTGAAGTGATTTTTACTTCCGACACATAGGAACAATGTATATGGCAACTATTGCATTCGTACAAAATTTCGAATCAAACACGACATAACGAGGTTAGAAAAGTCAAAGAAAGTAGGTCCCCCATTAAATCCGTATGTCTGCTTGTTCTGGGCCCCTAAAATTTAAATCACTGTGCCGATTGAAACTAAGCCCATTAGCTTAAGGCGTTTTTTTTTCATTTTCTAATACTAAAAATAACACCAGTCCCCATACAAATTTTGTTGGTGTAAATTCGAAAATTCGATTTTTTGCAGAACTGAACCGATAGATTTTTTTAGAACTTTCTCTAATTTTTTTCTTATTTCGGCTTCTTTCTACAAGAAAAACATATTTTGAAATTGCTCCAGAAGGGTACCCTCATAAAGCCGTTATTAACTTCCCATAGGAAGTCCATAGCTCAAGAACCAGAAGAGATATCAACTTCAAATAAATTTTGTTATACAGATAATATGGCAGAAAGATGCAGAAAGGGCTCTCAAGAAAATTGCGTGGGTGGTTTTTTTAACCTTTAATATCTTACGAACCAAAAACGCTAGAGACTTGAATAAAATTTTCTATGATATATTGTAACGTGATATCAATGAAATATATTTTTTGAAAAAAATCCATTTAACGGTTTTTTATAAATCAAAAAAACTGAAAAAAAAAAATTGTCACCACCAAAATTTTACAACTTAAATATGATTTCATCTCCAAAACAAATTTGGGCAACGAAGAATAATGTTTTTGCAGCTGATAAAATTTTGAGAAAATCGAATTAACAGGTTTTTTTATAAAAAATAAAAATCTTAAAAAACATTACAAATATCTTTTCAAAAACTTAAAATTTAGGCTTCAAACTTATTTCATCTTATAAGAAATATCGTTTTCAACATTTTGAAAAATGTTGAGAAAAATCGAATTGACAGATTTCTTACAAAAAAATAAAAACCTAAAAAAAATTCATAAAAGTTGGTAAAAATTGATTTTCGACTCAAATATCTTTGCAAAACTTTGAGATATTCGCAAAAAATATTGTTGTTAACATTCAGTAAAATTTTGAACAAAATCGAATGAACAGTTTTTTTACAAAAAATTAAAAACCGAAACAAAATAACAAAAGTTGGTAAAAAAATGATTTTCAACTCAAATATCTTGTCAAAAATTTGAGATAATAGCTTCTTACTAATTTCACTTAAAAGAAATATTGTTTTTAACATTAGGACAAGTTTTGAGCAAAATGGAATTGATAGTTTCTTACAAAAAAAAAACATAAAATAGATGTATAAAAATTGGTAAAAATTTACTTTCGACTCAAATAGATTTTCAAAAATTAAAAATATTGTCTTCACTTACTTACTTACTTAAGGTGGTGCTACAGTCCTCTGTGAACTAGGGCCTCACCCAACAAACTTTTCCATCTAGCTCGGTCCCTAGCTAGATGTCTCGATATTTGCGCTCCAAGTTGGGTGAGGTCACCTTCCACTTGTGCGCTCCACCTGATCCGCAGTCTTCCTCTACTGCGCTGTCCTGTGGGTGCGGATTCGAAGACTTTCCGGGCCGGAGCATTGGTTTCCATGCGCCCTACGTGACCCAGCCATCTTAGTCGTTGGACTTTTACTGTTCTTGCTAAGTCTACGTCGCTGTACAGCCCGTACAGTTCGTCGTTCCATCTTCTCCTCCACTGCCCTTCGATGCATACGGGACCGTAGATCACACGAAGAATTTTTCTCTCGAAGCGACCCAAGGTGCTTTCATCCGGGTCTTATATAGCAACACTTTAGTCTCTTGAGAGAGGACTTTACCACTCAATTGCTTTCTTAGTCCAAAGAAACAGCGGTTAGCAAGAGTTATTCTGCATTTGATCTCAGCGCTGGTGTTGTTTTCTGCGTTTACAGCGGAGCCTAGGTAGACGAAGTCCTTGACTACCTCAAAGTTACGTCTGTCGATTGTGACGTTTTGATCAAAACGTCGGTGTTGTATGTCCTTTCTAGACGACAGCATGTACTTTGTTTTGCCCTCATTAACCGTTAAACCCATTTTTGCCGCCTCTGCCTCAATACTCACAAAAGCCCCATTGACATCACGCTGAGTTCTTCCGATTATGTCAATGTCATCAGCAATGCCAGTAATTGAACAGACTTTTGGAAGATAGTGCCTCTAGTGTTGACGTGTGAGCTCTGCACTATTTTTTCAAGCACGATGTTAAAAAAATCGCATGACAGCGCATCACCTTGTCTAAAACATCAAAAGGTTCTGTTTAGTTGTTTCCAAACTTTATGGAGCAGCGTGAATTCTCCATGGTTATCCTGCACAAACGGACGAGTTTGGCAGGGATGCCAAAACTAGACATGGCTCTATACAGCTCGTCCCTGTAGATGCTGTCATATGCGGCCTTTAAATCGATGAAAAGATGGTGGGTGTCGATTTGGTGCTCTTGAGTTTTTTCCAGGATCTGCCGTAATGTGAATATTTGATCAACTGTGGACTTTCCTGGTCTAAAACCACACTGATAAGGACCTATCAGGTTGTTGACGATGGGCTTTAGACGTTCACATATTATGGCAGAGAAGATTTTATAGGCGATGTTAAGTAGACTTATTCCTCTATAGTTGGTGCAGTTTAGAGGGTCTCCTTTTTTCAGGATCGGGCAAACAATACTGAGGTTCCATTCATCGGGCATGTTTTCTTCCGACCACATCTTACAGATAAGTTGGTGCATGCTCCTAACCAACTTATCTCCAGCTGCTTTAAAGAGCTCGGCATTCAAGCCATCCGCTCCAGCGGCTTTATTAGACTTCAGCTTAGATATGGCAATCTTTACTTCGTCTAAGTCGGGAGGACGGGATTGTTGGCTTTCGTCGTCTATATCGAATGGGTCATCCTGCCTGACAGCGGAATTCAGTTCTTCGTCGCCGTTATACAGTCTGCAGAAGTGGTCCTCCCATATCCTCAGCATTGACTGCGGTTCCACTATGATGTTTCCACTTTCGTCTTTGCAGCCTTCGGTTCTAGGTTTATGTACCTGTGAATTTCCTTACACTTGTTCATAAAACTTTCGAACCTCATTCCTGCTTTTAAAACTCTCAACATCTTCGACCGCACGCTTCTCATGCCCTCTCTTTTTCCTTCTGAGAAGTCGGCGTTCCTTTCGCCTCTTCTGCTCATAGAGCTCACGAGCAGCTCTCGTCCTTTTATGCAGCGCCGCTTTGCGTGCCTCTTGTTTGGCTGCATTTGCCTGCCGACATTCCTCATCAAACCAGGGGTTCCTTGTTGGTGGCTGTTTGAAACCCAGCACATCAGAGGCGGCTTCTCTGATTGCATCTTGGCAATGTTGCCACTGGTTTTCGATACATTGTGTTGGCGGCAGAGAACTTCGAGAGAGGTTACTTGTAACTCGGTCGGAAAAGGATTTGGCGATCTCTGGCGATTGTAGCCGTTCGACGTTGTATCTTCTTCCAGCACCTCCCTGTTTTGCCTTGGGTCTGGAAATCCGAAGTGCTACCTTGGCTACAACGAGTTAGTGGTCCGAGTCGACGTTAGCTCCTCGGAAAGTTCGTACATCCATAATGCTGGAAGCGTGTCTGGCGTCGATCGCAATATGGTCACTCTGGTTGACGGTAGATTGATCTGGAGAAGTCCAAGTTCCTTTGTGGATGTTGAGGTGATCTTCCAGGCTTTAATCTTGCCTTGATGACATCTTCCTTTTATTCCATTCCTACATGCTTTCGGCCAATCAGAAAGTGTGGATCTCGTTCTCTACACTTAGCATATTTGCAAGAGTGAGCTAACGCAGTGGAAACACCACCACTTGTCCTACTCGCACGTTTCACCCCAGCTTTATGCACTACCACCATCATTGGATTCGCTGCCTCTGGTACTTCTTCCAGTGAGCGGGAATTCAATGGGTGCATTCAGCCACCCCCATAATTTTGGAGAAACTTTGATAAGTTGCATGAAACTCAAGTGTTTAACGCGGTCTTTTTTTCCTTGTACGAAATTACAATTATGTAAAAATTGGTGAAAGCTTATCAATTTCTTTTTTTTGTTTTAACTGTCGAGGGTGGAAGTTGGCAGTGGTTTTTGATCTCGCGATTTTACCCTATTTGTCGTTCGACTTTCGTGAAGACTAGGCGATTAGGGACTCGTGTTAACGTTCCATCTTTTACGTAACCAAATTGATTTATGTTGGGCATGCAGCCATTCTCATATGAGTATAACATCAGCAATCGAGGACCAAGTGACACTGGTGCCCTTTTTTTTGTTTGTTTTGATGTGACCCGACCACTTGTCTGTCACCTTGGTTGGTATGCGTGCAGCCCGTCTGTCGTTCCAACAATCACTTTGTGGACCGCCCGTCGTACAAATGTACCATTTTGTTCACACCTAATTTTGGTTGCCTTTCCATTATATAATAAGAGCAGGACACTGACTGATTCAAGACAGGATTCAACTGAACTCTTAGAAAATAATGGACAGGATATAAAATAGGTAAGTGAAACTTGTTGTGGTAAATTTAACCGCAAAATTATAAATCAAAACAACTAAAAAAAATATGTCACCCCGAACATTTTACGCATACAAAATTATTTTATCTTTAAAACAATTTTGTGCAACGGAAAATGACGTTTTTAACAACTGGCAAAATTTGGGAAAAATCGAATCGACAAATTTTTTTATAAAAAATAAAAACCAAAAACAACAATATAAAACTTGGTAAAAATTTGCTTTACATTAAAATATCTTTCCAAAAACTAAAACTATTGGGTTTAAACTTATTTTATCTCACAGAAAATATTGTTTTCGACATTCAGTAATTTTTTCATAATTCAGCAGTTCGTTTTTCAATAAAACAAAATAAAATCTACAAAAATTAGTTCTCAAATTTTGTGAAAGTTGATGTTCGGCACTCAATACCTCTCAAATTAATTTCATTTGTACAATTTGTATTTGTTAAAAATTGGTTTTCGGCTAAAAATCTCGTTTAGAAAAAAAGATTTCGAAGTCAAACTATTTCACTTACACAACACGGAAACCTACAAAACCTTTAAGCAAGACAAATGGACAGACGGCATGGGAATTTATCAGTGTGGGTCGCATCCCAGCCTCTTTTTTCATTATAAATCCGTCATAATGTTATCATTTTTTATTCTTCAAAACAACGAGTCCAACTATTTTAAAAGCAGCCTTACTTGTTAATTTCAAAGGTACCTTTAATTTAATTTATCCTTAAAAATACTAATTTTTTTCAATTTGAAAATAAAACCTCTTATTGGAACAGCCAAGAGATCAGATTACATTAACTCTGTGAAACATTTTGAAGTTATGATAATTCTAATCCCTTCACGTTGAGAATGTAATCTGTGTTCATTTATTTTTATTTTTGTTTGCCACCAAAACGACATTAGAGACTTTTCCTCTATTTAATTTTCTATGCAAATTAAGTTAAGTTCTTAATTCAAAAACACTTATTCAGCTTGTTTTAAAAATTTGCGAAGGTCAGTCACTCTATAAAATGTCGTCATTTCTGAAAACAGAAATTAATATACACAACACATGTAGGTCAATGTAATGTATCTTTATAAAGCTCAGTAAACTATATTGTAACATGCTGAGTTCTTCTAAAAGGCCTAATCATTAATTTTTATTAAGAACATTGGAATGGAATAAATGGAAGATGATTTTTGTATTAATTGACATGAAATTTACTTTATTCGAAAGATTGTCTTCTGTTTTTTAAATTCTTATGTGATTTCTGGCATTTGACCGCGACAACTAGCTGTGATGTAGTCTAATCTAGATGGCCATTTTTTGGCTTTTCCCAACATGTACCTTTTCTGTGGTGTGGCTTGCGGCATTTTTCTGAGTAATTTTATTTTGTATATTTTTTGGTTGTGATTTGTTTAATTTTTACTCAAATAATACAAACTTTTTTCCTAAAATATTCATAGTATAATAAATCGAAAAGTTGATGCTAAAGTTAAAACAAAATGTGGCACGAAGCTCGGCGTCAAGAACGAAAAATTCGTGGTATGATTGTGGATTATAGGAAAAGAGCCGAACGGAGACAAGATTTGTATGAAAAAATTAAAGGCGATCCAACTCAATTTATACAATTGCTCGGACGAAAATGCAATATACATTTAGACCCAGCAGTAGCTGCAGCAGGCGACGGGCGCCGCTATTATAGTTCCATGGCAAGGACAGCAGAACAATCTTATCGACAGATTCGATGTGCGTGCCCATTTGGACCATATACCAGTGGCTGCGAAGCCCACGACGACGTGCGAGGAAATCGGATCCGATGAAAGGCAATGTAATTACGAACGTGATCGTATGTTAGCACAGAACGATTTCTTGAATTTACCAGAAGAAAAATTCTTGCATCAATTGTATCTCGAAGAGCAGTATGGAGCCAATGCTCAGTTAGAATCGGAGAAAAATTTAAGCAAGAAAAAGCAATCAGGCGCTGCAATAGCTTACTCCTATGACGCCGCAGATAGCTCAACGCCCTTCAGCAATATTCCCAGTGCGACCTACGTGCAACAAAATGACGATGATCGATGATAATGATTCTGTGGGTTCGGAGATTTATATGGACGTATCGATAGATATTTCAAAGCTTGACACATCTCAGGCCCACGAGTTGAATGCATGCGGCAGGAACTATGGGGTGCTTAGCAACGATTTCTATTCCTATCTAAAGGATGTCGACGAAGCAGATGCCATTCGTCTGGCTCGCGAGGAGGAACAAGAGAAGATGATGCTAAGTGGAAGGAAAACTAGGAGAGAACGAAGGGCTCAAAAGGAGAGACGTGTTGCCAAGGAGGAAACAACAGGCGAAGCTCAGGAAAATGAAAGCGATTTGTGATCACCATTGCCGAAGAATTCCGGAAAAATCACGTACATAACATCATTTGGAGGCGAAGATGAGCTCCAACCGCATTCAAAAATCCAAAAAAACCAAACCATGGCCACCTGATAAATTAATCGAAACTGTGCCAGTTCCTCCCAAAAATTCTTCCTTCTCCAGTAGTCACAGAACCGCCACCGCTGCAGCCGCCTCCAGTGGGTCCTCTAATGATTCAGTATCCCACTTTACCAATCCGTAGAAATGTTGCTGCTGCTGCTGCTTAGACAAAGCCAGTTCCCGAAAAAGTTAAAATTGAGCTTCCTCAGCCTCTGCCCGAAGAACCACCAACCATAAAGAGATACTATGGTCGCAAAAAGCCCGGAGATACGTCGGACTCAGATGAAGACACAACTCTTGCTGCAGGCGGAACTGAAGATGAACACAGTAATGATGACGAACAGGAAGATCAAGGATTAATGGACGTTGAAACATCCTCTGATAAATCCTATCCGTTCCCCCATTCATCTGGCCAGGGGGAAAGCTTCGGTCTTGCACCATCTGGTACTGGTAAACAGAGTAGCAAAAATATTCTCACAGCACATGGAACGAATCTTTCTAGCTCTACCGCGGAGCGGTTAAAACGCAAGATGCAATTTCTTCTAAATAAACAATATAGAGTTGATAAAAAAAGCTGAAATTGAGAAGAATAAACGTCAACTTCAAAAGCAACAAGAACGAGAAGATGAGATGCGTGAATTGGCGCTAAAGCTTCGAAGGAGACAAAGAGAACTTCGACAAAAATATGGTACTCCAAAATCAAGTGATGGCAAAACAACTGAGGAAGAAACGTCCGATGTAATAAAACCAAAGCCCAGAAGTCGTTCAGCATCTCAGTGTAGTAAAAAATCTTCTAAAAGTACTAGAAGCAATTACAGAAATAGTCCCGATCGAGATAGAAGCCGATCCAGACGAAGTTATAGTCGTGATAAATATCGAAAAAGAGGCTGCGATGCGACCCACACTGATAACTTCCCATCCCGTCTGTCGATTTGTTTTGCTTAAAAGTTTGTCTATATGTATTTTTACCAAATTTGCGCACTATTTTTTGTAGATTTTATTTTTTATGAAAAAAACGGACTGTTGGATTTTTATATAAAAATTACTGAATATTGAAAACAATATTTTCTCTGAAATAAAATAAGTTTGAAGCCAATATTTTTAATTTTTGAAAAGCTATTTGAGCCGAAAGTAAATTTTTAACAAGTTTTAGTAGGTATTGTTTTTTTAAGAGTTTTATTTTTTTGTAAAAAACAGTCAATTCGAATTTTTTAAAAATTTTACCAAACGTTGAAAACAATATTTTTTATAAGATAAAATTAGTTTGAAGCCAATATTTAAAATTTTTGAAGAGATATTTGAGTCGAAAATCAATTTTTACCAACTTTTATACTTTTTTTTTAGGTTTTTATTTTTTGTAAGAAAACTGTCAATTCGATTTTTCTCAAAATTTGTCCTAATGTTGAAAACAATATTTCTTATAAGAAAAAATTAGTTAAAAGCTATTATCTCAAAGTTTTTAAAAATATTTGAGTCGAAAATCATTTTTTACGAACTTTTGTTAATTTTTTTTTCGGTTTTTAATTTTTTGTACAAAAACTGTCAATTCGATTTTTTTCAAACTTTAACTGAATGTTGACAACAAGATGTTTTGAAAGATAAAAGTAAATTAAAGCCAATATCTCAAAGTTTTGAAAAGATATTTGAGTCGAAAATCAATTTTTACCAACTTTTATAAATTTTTTTTTTAGGTTTTTATTTTTTGTAAAAAAAACTGTCAATTCGATTTTTCTCAAAATTTTTCAGAATGTTGAAAACAATATTTCTTATAAGATAAAATAAAATTGAAGCCTTAATTTCAAGTTTTTGAAAATATATTTGAATCGATATTCAATTTTTACGAACTTCGAGTAATGTTTTTTTTTTAGATTTTTATTTTTTATAAAAAAAACTGTCAATTAGATTTTTCTCAAAATTTTATCAGATGTCAAAAACATTATTTTTCGTTGCACAAAATTGTTTTAGAGATAAAATCATATTTCAGTCGTAAAATTTTGGAGGTGACAAATTTTTTTTTTCAGTTTTATTGATTTAAAAAAAAAACCGTTATATTGATTTTTTTCAAAAAATATACCTGTTTGGTATCACGTTACAATCTATTATATAAAATTTAATTCAAGTCTCTAGCGTTTTTGGTTCGTAAGATATTTAGGGTTAACCAAAATTTTCACCTTTTTTTTAAACTGCTATAGTAAAAAAACCACCCACGCAATTTTCTTGAGAGCCCTTTCTGCATCTTTCTGCCTTATTATCTGTATAACAAAATTTATTTGAAGTCAATATCTCTTTTGGTTCTTGAGCTATGGACCACGAAAAAAACGTCGCGAACGTACGGACGTACGGACGTACAAACGTACGTACACACGCACGCACAGACATCTTTCTAAAAATCTTTTATTTCGACTCTAGGGACCTTGAAACGTCGAGAAATGTCAAAATTTTCAATTTGACAAATCGGACCCATTACAATAACTTCCTATGGGAAGTTAATAAGAACACGCTCCCGCGATGTAGAAATCGAAGTACTAACTCCCGCAAACGTATACGAAGTCCAGATTGTACAAGGTATCATCGTGATCGTGATAATTCTCGTATTCGTAGATCTATTTCAAGATCTCGAACAAGAATAAATCGATATCGAGAAACAAATCGATATCAACCTCCTTCAAGAAACTATGATCCTATGGTGCCGCGAAATCAACTCAAACTCAAACAAATGATAGTGAGAGAAATAACCGCTACAGAGTTGTTATTTCAGCTCCGCCGAAGTTATAAAAAGCTTTTCGACTACTGAAATATTAAAATGGTCATTGTTTCAGGCTTATCATTGAAGACTATCTTCTTCACATCAAGCGGCATTAAGACCAATTCACGAGACCGTCACGTTAAACTATGCGGTTACCAAACGTTTCCTAAAATCAATTATAGTGTCTTGTTGTAAGATCTGTGGCATTGTTCCATAATCGTTTCAAGACCTTAAGGATGGAATTCGTGAAGCATGATAAATCTTACATCTTTGTTATATTTTCTTAATCCCTTATAATAATCATACTTAAATTAGTTTCCTTTAAGTAATAGAATTTAAAGCCTGATAAGCCGTATCAGCCAGGGTCGTGTGGTCAGCATAAAAGCGTTCATGATATAAATAATCTTAATTAAAACAATATAAATATTCAAATCTGCCTTTTGTTTCAAAACAACCAAAAGGACTGTTGAATTTCAATAAACTGCAGCTATCAACTTAAAGATTGTAATAGACTGCCCTGCAATCTTGCATGCATAATATCTTATGTACATATTATTTATGCTATAAACTTGAACAAACTATTTTAGAAACTTAGATTATATTGAATAAAATTACCTCCAGGCACCAGAATTAACTCGAACTCATTGAATTTCAATGAGAATTAAAAGTTATTCCTTAGGCATGATGGAGATGCTCATAGAGTTTGCTTCATGCAGTCTACTGCAGTCTTGCAATACTTTCAGTTTAATTTTGCTAAATTAAAGCAAAGAATTTAATTTTTAATTTTATGCAGCAACTAAATGAGGAATGCCTTTTTGAGAGTGGAAATGATTAAAGTTCAAAAGATTCTATAACTGACAGAAACTGAAATGCATTTCATGAGTTTCTGGAAGAAATTGGTGCGTTTATTCTTAATGGAAGAAGCTTTGGTGATACAAGTGGATATTTCACATTCGTATCGAGTAGAGGATCATCAGTCATTGACTACTGCTGTTCATCTAAAAATTCGGTACGAATAATTACGATACCTATAACAGTTTTCGTAACCATTCATATTCCAATGCTTGATAGTCAAATAGAACTATCTGAAGTGTCCTCAGCAATAGAAACAACAAAAGAAAACAAAGCACCCGGTATAGATGGTATTCCGAATGAGTTGTTGAAGAGATACATACTCTACTAAAAGATATTTTTGAAACAGGGAATATACAAAAAGGGAGATGCCAGTATCGCTTCCAACTATCGTGATCTCTCCTTTCTGGACACGCTTTACAAAATATTTACAACGATACTGCTTAGGAGGCTCACTCTCTGGATTGAATAGAACAACATACTCGACGAATACCAAGCTGCATACAGAAAATAAAAAATGCTGTTGACCAAGCCTACAATCTTTCTTGTATCATCCAACTTTAGCTGAGCCAGAAGAAAAAGCTTTACGCTTTTTTCGTAGATTTGTCAGCAGCGTTCGACAACATTAACAGAGAAGCTTTGTTTTACAAATTATCAAAGATAGGCGTCTCTACAAAACTGGTGTCTATTATACATTTATTGTACAAAGATACGACTGCTACAGTCTGGTATTGAACTAGTACGACTAGCTTCTTCCAGACATCCAAAGGAGTCAAACAAGGATGCGTACTGAGTGCCCTTCTATTTGTACTATTCCTACGACGACATAGTTCTTCTTTCTGACAGACCTAGTACCCTACAATCGATCATCGATAGCTTTGGAAGATATTGCAATAACTGGAACCTTGCTGTGAACTAAGAAGGGTTAGGTTGGAGTGGCTGTCCAGAATTCATTGACACACGTAGACCTCAAGGGTCCATTGTGATACACTAATGAGGATACTCATGGGAGAGTAATGAATTTAAACAAACCATTTTGTACTTTTAATAAAGTTAGAGAGACGTTTTGTGTCATTCGTTGCCAGTTCACTGGTGTTATCGAAGAAGGGATTACCGAGAAGGTAATTCCTTCTAATGGGGAGTGCTGGACATGTACATAGAAGGTGTTGGACCGTTTCCTCTTCCTCCTCGTCCATGCAGCTTCTACAGAATTCATTTGTGTAGACCCCTAGCCTAGACTTTGATGAGCTTATTTGGATTCACCATCTTGTCCAGTGCAGTCCACCATACGACGGCTCCATAAATCAGAATCAGCCTGATTACCGAAGTGTATAGCCAGTGTGTTATTTTTGGGGAGAAGCCCCATTTTGATCCTATGGCCTTTTTACAAGTAAAAAGCGTAGCCTTTTTGACTCTTTCATCAATATTTGAATTCCAATTTAGTTTTTTTTTTGTCTAAAATGAGGCCCAAATATTTAGCTTGGTCGGAAAAGCTTAATGGTATTTCTCTAATCTTGGGTGGGCTAATCTGAGGAATTTTATATCTTCTCGAAAAGAGTATTAATTCTGTTTTGTGTGGGTTGACGTCCAATTCACATTGCTTAGCCCATTTAGTTAGCCTGTTTAGGGCATTTTGTAGGAGTTCCAAGAGAACTTGGGGATGCTTCCCAGATACGAATATCACAACGTCGCGTCGTCAGCATAGGCAATCACCTTAAAACCCTCTGCTTCCAATGCTGTAAGTAGGTCGTTTACTACCATGTTCCATAAAAGAGGCGAAAGGAGTCCAACTTGGGGAGTGCCTCGATTCACCGATCTGGTGGTAGTAAAACTTCTCATGTTAGATATTATTGTCCTGCTTTTGAGCATGAGACTTATTAGATCTATGAGTGACTTCTCTAATTTCAGCTTATCCATTGTTGTTGTGATCGCCTGGTAACTGACGTTGTTGAAAGATCCTTCAATATCTAGGAACGCTACCAGGTTATATTCTTTGTATTCGAGGGAATGTTCAATAGTACGTACCAGCGAGTGAAGTGCTGATTCTACTGATTTTCCCTTAGAGTAAGCATGTTGAGCTGTGGAAATGAGACATGGTTTTAAATTATGTCTGATATAAATTTCAATCAATCTTTCCAAGGTTTTAAGAAGGAAGGATGATAGGCTGATTGGTCGTAGATCTTTAGGGTTAACGTGTGAGGGTTTCCCTGCTTTGGGAATGAAGACTACTTTTACCATTCTCCAGGCTTTGGGAATATATCTCAACCTTACACAGCTTGTCAGAATGATTTCCAATGGTGGAATAATCATGTCTGAGCATTTTTGTAGCTGGGCCGGAATGATTCCGTCTGGTCCTGGAGATTTATATGGATCAAAGCTGTCTATGGGCCATTGCAGTTTTTCCCGCGTTATTAGATCAACTGAATCGCTTGTATAAGCTAAAGACTCTGATGTTAAGTCATTGATTGTGTTAGAGCTACCTGGAAAGTGGGTGTCTAATAACAGATTAAGAGATTCTTCATCTGTGATAGTCCACGTACCTGCTTCTGTCTTTAAAGCACTGGGTATTGTTGAACTTTCGCTTGTATAAGCTAAAGACTCTGATGTTAAGTCATTGATTATGTTAGAGCTACCTGGAAAGTGGGTGTCTAATAACAGATTAAGAGATTCTTCATCTGTGATAGTCCACGTGCCTGCTTCTGTCTTTAAAGCACTGGGTATTGTTGAACTTTTTGAGAGAATTTTCCTGAGTCTTGAGGCTTCTGAAGTATTTTCTATTTTACCACAAAAATTTCTCCAAGAAGACCTCTTACTCTTTCTTAATTCTTTTTTATATTGCTTTAGAGCTTGTTTGTATAAGTCCCAGTCAGAAGGAGATCTAGTGTACTTAGATCTTATGAAGAGTTTGCGACAGCTCTTTCTGAATGGTTCTAGTTCTTTACGCCACCAATAAGGTTTCTTTTTACCCTTTAAAATGGTTACAGGGCATGAAGATCTTATTGATTCATTTAAGGCTTCGGTGAGATGATTTACAGAAAGGTCTAGTTCATATTTACTGGAGGAGCTTTTAAGAAGGTTATGATTAAGCAGTTGTGCCAGTACTTCCCTATAACGCTCCCAGTTTGTATTCCGGTGATTTCGGAATCCCGTAGATGTATTTGCTACATCTTTTAAAACTTAGAAAAGTCTGAAGTAATAATTTTTAGGAATGGAGGTAAAAGAGCAGCAGCTGAAAAATGGTATTGCAACAATGGTGAGATAAAGATAACTTATCAAAACAAATATCTTGGCGTTTACTTCTCTTACAACATGTCCTGGTCATATCACTTAACAAAAAGACTTACATCATCAAAAAACTCAATCAACTCGACATGGTCGAAATTTGTAAAGAACAAGTTTGTTATTCACTCTATTAAATATAAACTGCACGATGCAGCAACAAAGTCAATAATCCACTACTGTGCGCAAGTGTGGGGATACAAGGAACACATTCAAACTGGAAAACTCCAACGTTTCTACGTCAAAAGATGGTTTGGTCTGCCTGATAATACGCCTAACTATGCAATACACATCGAAAATGGTCTTCCAAAGGCATTCCTAAGTACATTAAAGATACATCTGTCATACATACGTAGAGTGATGTGATGTTAATGCCACGTAATCGCTTACCGCGTATCCTCTCTGAAGCAGTCATCGAGACAAATATTTATTGGGCCCAGGAATGGTCAGGCTTTTTCCAAGAGATAGAGGTTGATTTCAGTCCCAAAACTCAACTCTCAAATGCACAAATTGCTGCTTTTAAAGTTAGTAGAAAAAAATTGGGGCGATTTTACCAGCAATGCAGTCACAGTTTCACGACGAATATTACAATCTTTTTTATGAGGAAGTTCAGAATTACTTTGAAGATAATAATATCCGTGACATGATCAGCTTAATCTTCAAAGCAAGGTGCGGTCTTTTGAACTTAAATGCTAAAGATTTTTGCAACGACTCTGTTGGAATATGCACTCTATGTAATCAAGATGCGACAGAAAATACTTAACACTTCATTGGTGTGTGCCCCATCTTTAGAGAATACCGACAAAAATATCTTGGAAATGTAACTTGAGATCAGCCAACATTCCTAAACAATTTAAATGGATCTTGCTACCCAAAACTCTACAATTTTTTACAATACTCGCTTAAATATCATTGTTTAATAATAAACGAATTTTGTTAAAACTTGCTAAGCTTCGCTTTAATTTCATTAATTAATTTTTTTTAACCTGACAGACGACTTAAAAACAAGTTATTGTCATACTTTATTTTGAATTATATTATCTATCTTGATTAAAGTTAACTCTTAATAAAATAAAAATGAAGACATTTTTAATTTCTTACTTGTGAAGCATAATTAGTAGGGTCTTCTTTTTATGAGTAATTTTGGATTATTACGTTTGGACGAAATTAATAAAGAAAAACGTTTCCTTTTTTTTTAAATTAAATTTATTTAATAGCATCAATCAAAGATACAATAGAAGTAAGAACAATTAAAAATAATTTAATAAACAAATGCGTTTACAAGATGAATAAATAGATAACTATACTATTTGAGAAAAGAAGAGGGCCCAAGTGACTCCCTTGTGGAACAGCTGAGAATACGCAAAATTTATATAGGAATATAAATATCAGCAATGAAAACATATCGAGTCCTATCTTTAAGTACGGTGAAATTCGTTTCAAAATACTGCAATCAAATTTAAGAAAGATAGCTTCAGTTTGAGTGTTGATAGCACCGTATCTTGCACTTGAAGAACAATTTTTCTTAGATATTAATCAATTTCCTTCAGTTCCTAATTCATTCGAATTCAAATTACAAAATAGAAAACTGGAAAACAAATTTAATACAAGATGTTTCTGATATTTTGTTACCATATCTTCTTTCATACAAGCTGACACAGTAAGTTATCGAGCAAACTCGGATTCCTGACGTTCTGGGTCAATGCACCAACACTCTAGACTTGTTTATTACCTCTGATCTTAATAAATATGCGGTTGTGGTAATATAGGATTTGGGCAGATCAGACCATTCTGCCATAACTGCTTATTTCTCATGCAAAAAAACCTAAGTTAAAGAGAAAACCCCTACGAGAACCGTATGGCAATATGAGAAAGCCAACTCGGACGGTCTAAATGAATTCTTCAGGAATTGCAACTGGTCACTATGCTTCCTCGATAGTGACGTGGATTCCAGTGCAGATATTATTATAAACTTAGTTATATTTGGAATGAGAAATTTTATCCCAAATAGGGGAAAACTCATGGTTTCATTTGAGCTGTACAGAGGTTATAAGTATCCAAAATGTTTGTTTCCAGATTTACAAAGCCAACCCCTCTGTGAAAGGCCTGTTTAACGGACATATTCAACGAATTCAATTTTTGCACAACCATAAATTACGGCGGAAAATATTACAATTTCGAAAAGTTAGTAAAATAGTCTGGTATTTATTAAAAAATGTGGGCAGCACTACACTTCTCTTGTAAGCTCGATTGATAAAGCCAACTTGCCCATTTTGCTGTTAATTCGAAGCTGCTGACTGACATGACTCCTTCTGTACTTAAAAGCGTAAACGTATAGTACCCCCCCTATTGTTCTGAAGTGGTCTTATTTAACGCTGGCAAAACCACTGCGTAAGATTTTCATCTTTCCTATTCTACTGCTCTTTTCGAGTATATAGAGAACATGCACTTAGACAACTTCTTTTCAAGGTAATGGAAACAAACGAAAGCTTGGCTTGGCAGTATGGCTTTTATTGAAATAGGTCCACTAGTAATCTCATGGTTTATATCACCGAACAGTGGACCAAATCTTTAAATCGCTTTGGAAAAAGAAAGATTATTGCACTTGATATTTCAAAACATTTGATAGGGTTTGGCATCAGGCTTTTTCATTGAAAATGCGTGCTTTCGGTTTTCATGAAATGGATCGTACAAGTAGTTTGAGTTTGTTAAAGTCTGAAAACCATAAAATAAATGCTGGTGTGGCCCAGGGCTCTACTCTATCGCCAACACTCTTTCTGATTTCTATTTCTCCTATCTGCAAAACCCAATGCTGCCTTGTATCGTTAAAGGGAGATATATTCCCCTTGCCATTATCCATATTGTCTCCATTTCTCATCTGACTGTTATCTACAAGACTTATATACGTTTTAATCTTGAGTAGGACTCTCAACTCTGGGCTGGTGCTACTTCAACTTACTTAAGCCTCGTAGCGAGTATTCAAAGTAGAGCATTTAAATTGATCGTAAGTTCCTTGACGTCGCTTTGAAATTGTCGTAAAGTTACTTCTCGTACGCTTTTGAAACTTTATTTGAACAGTGTATTCTCTAAAGATAGTAAGTACCCGTAGCGTGGTGGTTAGTGTGTAGGTCTGTCACGTCAAATGTTTGTGCCTTAATTTAAAAAAAAGTACGGGTATTGTGTTTTGCGAGGAATTGACAAATCCTCCAAGCGTAATTCTTGTCATGAAAAGTGCTTTCTCAAATAAGCCGTTTGGATTCGGCATAAGACTGTAGGTCCGCTCCATTAATGACAACACAGTTGTAAGTCACTAAGCCCCAGTTCTCAATGGACTGTTGCGGCACCTTATTTGTTTTTGTATGCTCTAGAGAAGTAGATAGTTCCTTTCTTCTCCTTTAACAGTTCAACCGTAATACTCGTGTTTCTATTAATGTTCACACTCGAGCCCAACTTCTGTCGCTCTGTCAGGTACAGTGATTCGTTCCTTAGCCGTACTACGAAGTTGAGAAATACCTTACCACGCTCTGTCTTGCCCCGTCATTGTAATATTCAGGAATTCAAAACCAATGTGCACCGACACCTCCGCTCTCGCTTTCCTTATGCTCACACTGTGTCTTTGCATAATAAGGCTGGTAATATCCTTAGTAAGATCATTCAAAGATACTCGTACAATAAACTCCTGAACAGAACCAACAATTGGAAAGAATTTAATGCACAATTTGGTTTACAATATGATTATACAGATAAATATATAAGAGGAAAAGTAGAGGGCCCAAGTGACTCCTTTGTGGAATACCTGAGAAAACACTTATTTTTAAATAAGAAAACCGTAATCATACAAATTTTGGCAGTTTCTCACTGTGCTTTACAGTAAATTGAATAAAAAAAAACAACGGGTAACATTTTTTGAAGTAGGACGGAGGACAGACAGAAAGATGGACAGATTTACCCGATAATACATGTGACAAGTAATCGTTGAATGTCATTTTCAGTTTTAGCAACCCATTATTGATGTGATTTTCCTATGGTCCATTAATTCTGCATTCCACATTCGTGTAGTGCGGCTAAAAACAAAAATCTCTGTACATATTGTTAAGTCCAGTCGTATTTTTTGTACAGGTTAAACTGATGACCATTCCTAGAAGAGCAAGGTTGAATTGTTAGAGGGAAGAAATGCAACAAGATATTTCACTAGAGCATTGTGTTTTAAAAAAACGATGCAAAAATTATGGACAAAACACAAAATCCATTTCTACGATGTTGAATAGGTGCAAATGCTTCAGTTAGACAACGGTCGCCTATTATTTTTAGAGCTATGTTTTGAATTCTTTAAAAGGTAATCAAGTCAGATCAGAGGATGTTAAAAACTTCTTTCATCGGCATAGAAAACATAAGCACTTCACAACGTTTCTGAAGACTTCAAAAATTGGATCATTCCACAAGAGATGGTTTCGGTAGAGTTATCCTTTTGCGACAGAATACAGCATTAAGTTTTGGAAGCATTCAATTTTACATAGTTTTTGATTCCTCATTGAACGTTAAAATAATTTACCGTTGGTTAACCACAACCGAAGGAAAAGTACGTGAATCTAGACAGGAATATGAAAAGCTTAGAATCGGTTAAACTATTTAGTCGATTAGAAGTTTAAACAGAAAGGATCACTTAACAAGGAAGAGTATCGAAGTGAAAACGGAGCCTTGGGGCACACCAGCGTTCATTTTGTTATTATCAAATTTGTATCCGTCTAATATCACTACGAATAGATTGAACTGAGACAAATGCAAGAATTTAAAAAAAAAAAGAGCTTGATGACAAATTCAGTGAAAATTAAAATATCAGCTACAAGACATCGATTTTTGTCATATTATTTTTACTACAGCTTCTAAGTCGTGTTCTTATTTTTTAGTGAACTTTCACAATTTAGAAAAAGGATAATAATGTTTAGTTATTTTCATATTTATTTAAAGCTATATCTAAAATTACTTCGAGAATGACTAAAACTTTGCATTTTAAACATTTGACTTTTCACTAAATTACAAAATTGATTTGACTTCGAGAAAGGAAATGAAAGTAATTGAATTGGAGCCACATTTTATAACAATATGCACGTCACTCAATTTTTCGTGTACTTTAACACTGGACGTTTCTCAGCATAATATTAGCTTGTTTTGAATTGGTTCAAGAATTTTCTGTTCTTGACATGAAAAGGAAATAATAAGGGTGCATGTTTTGAAAATTCCTCTGCACGATTTTCCATTTTCATGCTATTTGTGCAGTGAGCGCACATCACAATACTCCCTGCGTTAATGCATCTTTATTCACGTTTCGTGAGTTTCGTTGGTTAGATTGATGTTGGAAATTGAACTCCTGCATGACTCTCGTTAACTCATCCTAATGGAAGCTGCTGCCACTGATGATATGGATGTATATAGAAAGTAAGATGAACACCAATAGTTCTCTCCTGGTTTTCAAATCGGAAATTTTATTTTTGGGAGTAAGGCAAAAATCTACTGGAATCCTCAACTTATCGATTTTTAGAAAGATTTCGTTTCATCAAATCCTATACTAGATGAAGCTGTGTGCAACCCTTAAAAATTTAAATGAGTGCCTAGTAAAATTGTTTCTTTTAGAAACAAGTAGAACTTAACGTTATGAAATTAATCTTTATTTTATGACAACATTACTCTGAGTAATGTTTTATCTTGTTCTTTTTATTTTGTAACTCTTAATTAAATGTAAATGCAGTTCTCTTTGATATATTTTATATCCTGAAAGAAGGAGCTTATATAATAAAGAAACAGGATATTTTCTCAAGAAAAAAGAAGACTTTTTTTTAATGACAAAATATAAAATGATATAAATTTATTCACAGCTTTGTTGGATTAACTTTCATTCTCAAAAAGTTTTAACTACGTTTTATTAGCTAAAAATGAGAACCTTTATTATTATTGCTATAAATGTAATTAAAGTAATATAAAATTACAGAACATAGTACGGAAAAAAGCGTTAACATTTGTAGCCATCAGCTTTTGTTTTTAAATTTGTACATATGTAAAAATAAGGTTATGTTAGATAAAGGAATATTTCAAATTATTTTTCTTCTTCTTAAGGTGGCGCTACAGTGCTATGTGGACTAGTGTTTCACCCAACAAACTTCTCCATCTACCTCGGTCCCTAGCTAGATGTCTCCAGTTTCGCGTTCTAAATTGGGGGAGAGAATAATTGCTTACAACATTAACACCTGGCTAAAAGCCTTAATTTGACGGCAAGTTTTTACACTTGCTGCTCCTCGTATTATATATCGCTTAGTTTTTGGAATTAACCAAAAGGATTTATGCAAAGATTTACTCCCTCTTATTTGGCGACATGCTTCGAGTGAGTGCCTCTTGCTAAGCTACCAAGACATATTATATTAAGTATCGATGACACTTAGTCATTCGATTTGTATATTTACTGATATTTATTGGGTTTGTATAATTTTTATCAGTACGTCAACCCCTAGCCCAGGCGAAGAACGACAGTCATTTGTTTATCATCTTTCGTAAAATTTAATCTTAGGAAGGAAGTAATCCGTAACTTCTTGCATTCGATCCCAAGTTAAGAATTTTCTCAGTGCAGTTCTAAGCTGTGCCTTTTCAATATATATGAATTGATCAGTATCATTCGTCATCGAACTGCACTGATTTCTCTAACTTGTTCACCAGGAGCCACCATGTGGAGGTGCAAGTAAGCGCTTCTTCCTTCCAGATTATAGACAATCATATAGCATCCCTACATCTACACGGAAATCAGTTTAACTCCCAAAGTTGGGCGAGGTCACGTTCCACTTGTGCGCGCCACCTGATCCACGGTCTTCCTCTACTGCGCTGTCCTGTGGGTGTGGATTCAAAGACTTTGCGGGCCGGAAAATTGGTTTCCATGCGCTCTACGTGACGCAGCCATCTTAGTCGATGGACTTTTACCCTTCTGGCTTAGTCTACGTCGCTGTACAGCCCGTACAGCTCGTCGTTCCATCTTCTCCTCCACTCTCTCTCGATGCACTCATGACCGTAGATCACACGACGATCTAGAAACGACCAAAGGTGCTTTCATCCGCTTCATGGTTCTGCACCGCATAGCAGGACGGGGATGATAAGGGTCTTATATAGCGACACTTTGGTCCTTCGAGAGAGGATTTTGGTACTCGTAATTGCTTTTTTAGCCCAAAGAAACAACGTTTGGCAAGAGTTATTTTTCGTTTGATCTCGGCGCTGGTGTTGTTTTCTGCATTATTAGCGGATCCTAGGTAGACGAAGTCCTTGACTACCTCAAAGTTGCGTCTGTCGATGGTGACATTTTGACCAAGACGTCAGTGTTGTAGGTCCTTTCTTGATGACTGCATGCATTTTGTTTTGCCCTCATTAACCGTTAAACCCATTTTTGCCGGCTCAATACTCACAAAAGCCCCATTAACATCACGCTGAGTTCTTCCGCTTATGTCAATGTCATCGGCATATGCTAGTAATTGGACAGACTTTTGGAAGATAGTATCTCTACAGTTGACGTGTGAACTCTGAACTATTCTTTTAAGTACGATGTTAAAAAATCGCATGACAGCGCATCACCTGTCTAAAACCTTTTTTGATATCGAAAGGTACAACCTTTACGGAGAAGCGTGAATTCTCCATGGTCATCCTGCACAAAGGGACGAGTTTGGCAGGGATACCAAAACTAGACATGGCACTAAACAGCTCGTCCCTGTAGATACTGTCATATGCAGCCTTGAAATCCATATTAAAAGATTCTGGGTGTCGATTTGATGTTCTTGTTTTTTTTTCCAGGATCTGCCGTATTGTGAATATTTGATCGACTGTGGACTTTAGTGGTCCAATACCACACTGATAAGGACTTATAAGGTTGTTGACGATGGGCCTTAGACTTTCAAATATTAGGGCAGAAAAGGCTTTGCAAGCGATGTTAAGAAGACTGATTCCTCTATAATTGGTGCAGATTATAGGATCTCCTTTTTCAGAATCGGGTAAGCAATACTTAGGTTCCATTCATCGGGCATGCTTTCTTTTGACCATATCTTACAGATAAGTTGGTGCATGCTCCTAACCAACTTATCTCTAGCTGCTTTAAAGCGCTCGGCATTCAAGCCATCTGCTCCAGCGGCTTTATTAGACTTCAGCTTAGATATGGCAATCTTTACCTCGTCTAAGTCAGTAGGACGGAATTGTTGGTTTGTCGTCTAATTTGAATGGATCATCCTGCCTGACAGCGGAATTCGGCTCGTCATCGCCATTATACAATCTACAGAAGTGGTCCTTCCATATGTCCTCAGCATTGACTGCGATTCCACTATGATGTTTCCACTTTCGTCTTTGCAGCCTTCGGTTCTAGGTTTTGGACCTGTGAATTCTGTTTCACCTGCTCATAAAACCTTGGAACTTCTTTCCTGCTTTTGAACCTCTCAACATTTTCAACAGCACTCTTCTCATGCTCTCTCTGTTTCCTTCTGAGAAGTCGGTGTTCAAATTTTCAAATTACAATTTTAAAATTAGATTAATCTTTTTCATGAATGAAAGTACTTTGTCTATCAAATGTAGTTTTTTTTTGATGAGTTCTAATAAAGTTATTCTGTTTCGATTTGATTGAAAGACACGGCAGGTGGTGAGAAGATTTTTGGTGGGTTATTGCAGTAAGAGCAGGAATCATTTCTGAGGTTACGGTCCAATTTGTATAACTTTTTCTAAAATAGCTTCGCTCCAGACGACTCTGTCCAAGTTTTGATTTTATCTAGAATTATTTAAAAAGTGGTCTTTTATCTTGACAATTATTATGAGATCGTCAGCGTATAGACCATGGTCAAGTAGTTTCTCAGTATTGATGATCGTACTGATATTGTTGACATTATGTGTGAAACACTACATCATAAATGGCCACCCCACAAAGAAAAGCCCAGCTGCGAATTGACGGTGACAGTCGTTCCATCGTCGTTTTTAAAGAATAAAGGTCTAATCACACATCAGTACCAAAGAGTGCATCAACTAGTAACTTTTTGTGGATGAAATGGCCTCTCTTTAAATACTTGAGGGTTCTCAGAACCACAAATTGGAAAATTCTGTTTATTAACATGAGAAATGTGCTTCGTCACTGCTGAAGAAAATTTTTGTTCGAAAAATCGTCACCCACCGCCTGTAGTTCAAGCACCCTTTCGACGTATTTACTACGTTGTGAATGGTCAGTTGACTTCAGTTGTTGTGTGAGCTGGACTTTATAGGAATAAAAGGTGTAGATCCAAATGCAAAATACGCCGTAATGTGCGGTAATACAGTCCTAATTCCTGAGAGCGCCGAGGAATCCACCTTTCACAACCGGGATCTGGGGCTTGCCAC